>NC_045732.1:67284240-67401905 GCF_009834535.1 Camelus ferus | reverse complement strand
TGGTACAAGTACAGATCTTCAACCTCAGGTCAGTTTATAAATGCGAAGTTAAAAAGGGTCTCAGCTTTTTTAATGAACCCTTGCTGTTTCTTAGAGCTAGCAATCTAAGAGTTGCCAATCTGTGCTGGGTGGCTCTAGAGAGTGAAATAAAAGACCAGTAGCAATTAGAGGAAGACAGATTGCATATTGATATAAGACTTTTCAAACTATCAAAGCTATCCATTATAGTATGAGCTGCTTCTTTGGGTAGTAAGTCTCTTATCACTGGATAGCTTTAAGCCAAGGGATACTGTAGAACTGATTCTTGCACTCAGTGGGCACTTGGCCAAGACGAGCTCAGAAATCCCAGCTTACTCTAAGGTTTTATCATGACTTCTTGTGCAAAATTAACTCAGCAATACCCTCTTTCTCCATCTTAGTCTGTTCTGGCTGCCATCACAAAGTATCATTGATTGAGTGACTTAGAAATGTATATTCTCACAGTTCTGGAGTCTGGAAGTCTGAGATCAGAGTGCCAGCATGGTCAGATTCTAGTGAGACCTCTCTTCCTGGTTTGCAGATGGCCACCTTCTCACTGTGTTCTCACATGGTCTTTCCTCAGTGCATGTGCCTGGAGAGAAAGAGAGAATTCTCCTTCTTCCTCTTCTTATAAGGGTACCAATTCTATTGGATTAAGACTTTACCCTTATGACTTCCTGAAAGCTGTACCTCCAAATACAGTCATTTGGTGGTTAGGGCTTCAACATATGAATTTGGGGGGACATAATCCAATCCATAGCTCTCTCTTCTGTTACTGCTCAAGTTTTTTGTTTGTTTGTTTGTTTGTTTGTTTGCTTTCATCCGAATCACTTAGAACCCAGCAACACCAAATTTATCACTCTTCTCTGGACACATTAATCTCTTTCATACCTCCAAACGTCTGCCTGTGTACAAGTCACTTTGCCTGAAATGGCCTTTTTTTTTTTTTATCTTTTTCACCAGGCAACACCTTCCAGATCCAATTCAAATGTCACAATCTTTATGAAGAGTTTACTGATTCCTCAAGGAAAAAAAGCAGTTCATTCCTTTACATTCCACAGCATTTTCTTCATACCTTTATAATAGCCCTTCTCACATAGCCTTGTAGTAGTTTATTTACAACTGTCTCCCCCACTAAACTGCGAACTACTCGAGGGCAGGAAACTTTGTCTTTGTACCCCTAGAACCTACTGAATAGCACATAGTGGAAGTTCACTAAATGTTTATTGGAAACATGCGCTTTTGAGCTGCACAATATGATAGTACTTTGGCTAATCTTTTTATTTAGAAGTGAAGCTTAGTTTTATTTAAAATATCAATCATGTAGAAATATGATAAATAGTAGAATGAGGCATGTAATCTTATACATACATATATATTATTTTTTACAGGAAATGTTGTGACATATGGAGATAGCATATTTCTGAAAGGCTAGTAAATTTCATGTCTCAAAAGTTAAATAACCTTGAGTATGTATGTACAGACATATGCCTGTGTATGTACAGGCAGGCACTCATACTTGTAATTCTTTTCTTCTGATTCAGTATTATTTTGATTTTAGCACGTAGCCTTGTAAATTAACAGAATTAGTACACATTCCATCCGGAGAAAGATAGTTAATTCAACTTTCCAGTACACATATTAAATCTGTGCCATTTTCTCTAGATAGGCTTTAGGTTGGCGAATGTGACAAAGATCTGTACCTGCATTTTGGATGTTGACACTTGATAATTAAGTTATTAAAGATGTTTTTCATTAAATTTTAAAATTCTGATACTGGGCCTGTAATGGAGACTGAGAGATATGGAACATTAAGGGAGCAGAGATTAAAGGGAAATTGGCATAATTTCATAGAGACATAGAAAAAAGGATATCCAAATGAAAGTTGAAATAAATAGTTATCACCAGATCTCTATCTACATGAATTTGTCCATGTGGACTAAGTGAAAAATTAGAACAATATTTTGGCCAATACAGGCTAAAATATGAGAGTTATCTTTCTAGTCTGTATTTTCTAGATAAGTGTTTCTCAGTATGGCCTGCACCAACAGCATCAACATCACATGACAACTTGTTAGAAACTCAAATTCTAAGGTCCCACCAAAGACCTGATGAATCAGAAACTCTTGGGGTAGGGCCTAGCAATCTGGGTTTTTTAACAAACCCTGCAGGTGTTTCTGATATGAATTCAAGTTTGAAGACCTCTTCTCTAGATTTCCAGCATTTATGAATTCCCTGGGTAATTGCATGTCTGCCTTCCTCATTTTTTTCCTTTATGGGGCTGATGATATACTGTTTTCAGGTACTAACCATTATTATTATTGTATAGATTGTCCCAGCTTATTTTGTCCCTGGGCTTTGTGATACTTGGATTCTTAGCCCAGAAGCCCTAGATTGGTTTTTCATCTTTTGATCCCTAATTTGGCCTCCCCAGTCTTAGAATATAAGCTTTATCTTGCCAGCTCTAGAAACCTGGAAAACAAACTTTCAAGTAAGAGAAATCATACAGACTGCTTTCTGGGTGTGCAGAATGTGTGTGGAAGTAAACTCTGCCTAAAAGTCCCCATATCTCATTTCTGGAACTCTGTCCTAAAGATATAATAAAACAAATGTGGAGATAAATAACTATCACAGTTTTTCATTGTAACCTTGTTTGCCATAGTAAAAAACTGGACAGTTCAAATATTTATCACTAGGGAGATAATATAAATTACATTAAATTAATATCATTGAATATTATATATCTGTTAAAAGAATTGTGTAGCTCAATATATACTGGAATGGAAAGATACCCAAGATACATTGTAACGTGATAAAACTAAAACCAAGGTGCAGAATAGTATTGTTTATATCATTCACCGCTTGGGAGAAAAAGACATTTGAATTTTCAGCATGGACATATTTTACATTTACAGTGTAAAAAGATAAACAAGATCTATATTTATTACCAACAAATGATGATCACAATGTGGTTTTAACTGCAAAAAAAGTGCACCACAAAGCAGTATGCAGCAAGAACTTTTGGAAGTGGGGCTTGGGATGCATGGGTGTATGCATTTGTTAAAGCTCATTAAATGGTACACCTAAAATTTTTGTTTTCAACTGTATGTAAATTTTACCTAATTGAGGAGTCATACAAAAGAATGAAACTGGACCCCTAACTTACACCATATACAAAAAATCAATGCAAAATGAATTGAAGACTTGAATATAATACCTGAAACCATAAAACTCCTGGGAGAAAACATAGGGAGTAAGCTCCCTGACATAGGTCTTGGGAATGATTTTTTGGATTTGATACTGAAACAAAGGCAATAAAAGCAAAAATGAAACTGACTGTCTAAAGAAAGGCTTCTACTCAGTAAAGGAAACCATTAACAAAATGAAAAGGCAAACTACGGAATGAGAGAAAATGTTTGCAAACCATATATCTGATAAGGGTTTAATATCCAAAATATACAAAGAACTCATGGAACTCAATATCATGAAAGCAAATAAACTAATTTAAAAATGGGCAAAGAGTCAAGGAAACAAACTAAGTTGTTTAATAAGAAGTTGTAGTATATAAATATATATAGGAATATATTCAGCCATAAAAATGAGGAAATTCTATCATTTATAATAACATGGATGTAACTTGAAGGCATTATGCTAAGTGAAATAAATTAGAGAATGACAAGTACTGTATGATTTCACTTATATGTGGAATCTAAGAACAAAAACCAACCAAACAAAAAACCCTCACCAAACTCCTAGAAAAAGAGATCAGATTTGTGGTTACCAGGGGCATGGGGTAGAGGTAGGAGAAATTGGAGGAAGGTGGTTAAAAGGTACAAAATTCCACTTATAAGTTATGTGCTACAGATGTAATGTGCAACAAAATGTCTGTAATTAACACAATTGTATGATATATAGGAAAGTTGTTAAGGAAATGGATCCTAAGAGTTCTTATCACAAGGAGATACTTTTTTCTTTTCTTTTTATTGTATGAGATGATATGAGATGATAGATGTTAACTAAATCTATTATGGAAATCATTTCACAATATATGTAAATCAAACCATCATGCTGTACACCTTAAACGTCCACAGTGATGTATGTCAATTATTTCTCAATAAAACTGGAAAAAATATTTAAATGGGCAAAGGACCTGAAGAGACTTTTTTTTTTTTTTTCAAAAAAGGCATACAATGACAAATAGGCACATGAAAAGATGCTCAACATCACTAATCATCAGGGAAATCCAAATCAAAACTACAATGAGATAACCCTTCATACCTGTTAGGCTGGATATTATCAAACAGACAAGAACTAACAAGCGTTAGTAAGGATGTGGAGATAAGGGAAGCCTTGTACACTGTTGGCAGGAATGTAACTTGGTGCAGCCACTATGGAAAACAGTATGGAGTTTCCTGAAGAAATTGAAAATAGAACTACCATATGATCCAGCAGTTCCACTTCTGGGTATATATCCAAAGGAAATAAAATAATTACCTTGAAGATACATCTGTTCTCTGATGTTAATAGCAGAACTATTCACAATAACCAAGGGGTGTGTGTGTATGTGTGTGTGTGTAGTGGAATATTATTCATCCTTTAAAAAGAAGGAAATCTTGTCATTTGCAACAATGTGGATGAATCTGGAAGGCATTATGCTCACTGATACTAGCCAAAGACAAATATTAGTATCACTTATATGTGGAATCTAAAAAAGAAAAAAAAGTTGAACTCATAGAAACAGAGGAGAAAAGTGGTTGTCAGGGGTCAGGGGTTGCTAAATATTCTCAGAGACAGAATTTAATTCAAAATGACTTTGACCAATCAGGGAAAATGTCCCTACAGCAAGGATAAAACTTAAAAAGGAAAAATACAGGTTGTTACTTGTAGGATGGACTGATGGTTAGGTGCCTGTGTTAAAAGAAAAGACTAAATAGGATGGAGAGGATCAGAATTTACCAGAATCTATAGCATACAGATGTTGTCGGTAAAGTACCACCCAAATACTGAGGTAAAATTAAGTAGTTCTGGGAGAGGGACCTTTATATTGTACATTTGTCAGAACTTTCTCCTTCTCTTTCTTTCCCCTCTTTCTCATTTATTTATACATCACTTTTTCCAGAAATATAATTAGACATCTTATAATGACATATAAAATAAAATATAATATGAATAAAAACAGATGTTAAAGGAGAAAGGTAAACAAATATAAAGCTATAAAAAGACTAGGAAAGGGGCTCAGAAGTGCAAGTTATAAAGACATAAGTCTTTTCCATTAGTGGGAAGCAAATTTAGCTTTAAGCTTATTAGCTGCTAATTAAAATGAGAAGAAAGGAAAAAAGCAGACCAGTCACACAGTTTAAAAGTGTATGGTGTTTACAATAGACCACTATAGTAATAAAGCATAGACAAAGTTGAAATGTGATTGAAGAAACTAAAACATCAGTATTATGAGGAAAGGTTAAAAGAATTGGAACTATTTAGCCCAAAGATGAGAAATTTATAGGATGATGATTATTTTCAAATATTTCAGAGGACTTTATGTGAGAGATTCAAAGCGATTGTTTCCTGTGTCTATGGAGAATAACAACAGATAAGTGGACTTAATTTAATCTAGTGACAATCTGGGGAAAATTTTTGCAATGCACCTAACAGATAAAGATTCATATCCATAATATATAAAGAACTTCTACAAATTTGTAAGAATACTTAAAGACAGCTTAATAGAAAAAGTGGTCAAACACATAAATACGTAAGTTACAGAAGAAGAAATACAAATGACCAATGCAAATGAAAAAATGCGTAACTCCACTAGCAATCAGAAAAAAAATACAAGTTATATTGGCTCCATTTTATCCTTCATTAGACTGGAAAACACACAAACAAAAATACCATGATAATAACAATTATTGAGAAGAATATGAGGAGATACACATGTTCACAATCTGACAGTGGGAATGCAAATTAATACAGCCACTTTAGAGTTTAATTTTGGCATGTATATTAAAGTGGGAAATGTGTATAACCTGTGACTTGTCAGTTCTACTGATTATTAGAGTAATTAGTGATATCAAGTTATTCGGTTCTCCTCTCCGTCTGAACACGCAGTAGGACTGCAGTCAATGGTTCTTTTATGGTTAATTAGGACTGTTTCTAGTTCTGGTCAATGAGTTGTTATTTCTGTGGCAAGTGGTAAAATCTGAAAAGCTTTTTCCTTCTGCCATGGAGACTGTCAATGTCCAAAATGGTGACTGCTCCAGGAGTCTGGGTCCTGAGAATGCCTATGAGTTAGAAAACATAGCCTACCCCAGCCAAGAAACATCAGAAATGTTTTTACTTCATCCTGGAATATTTGCAAATATAACGATAGAGTAGAATTACTTTTGCAAGGATGCCTATACAGGACTAAGCAAACAATGTCTGAGTAAGCAGTGATATAGATGAAATAAGATAAAATGTAACTAATGGAAACAAGTGGTAGGAGAGGATATGCATACCCCTGGGAGATGTTGGAGGAGCCACTGAGGCTGAGCAGGAAGAAGATTCCAAGAGTGCAGGTCCTATATTAGAGGAGACAATACAGGAGAACCTGGACTAGTGTTTCTAAAAGCACGGTCCTGTGTGGTATAACTGATGTGTAGACAGTGTATCCTCCTGAGATGGAACATTAGACTACTTCATATTCTGTGTAGCTGATGCTCATGAACACTAGGTCGGTTCTGGCATTAGATCCTGTTCTCTGGCCTTAGATGCCTGCACCATCACAGATGAGGAAGTGAATATGCAGAGTATGTTCAATGAAAAGTCAGACTGTGGCCTCTTTGTAAGTTTGCATATTAAGGTGGGCATTCACAAGTACCCAAAGTTACTGTTACTTGAACATAAGCAGTTTTTTAGTAATATAAAAAAGGTCTCAGATAGGATTGAAATTAAAAATGAAAACAAGCTGCAGTCAGGCATTAATGTGCCCATTTTGTAAATTTTACTTGTGCTATTACCATTATTATGCTGTGATTCTTGGTATGAAGTTTCAGCCCTTAAGGGGCTATTTTTTCTTCATCAGTTACTTGGCCCACAATTAGATTACAGCGCTACTGTAATGAGCCCAGTAGGTGTCTTAATTCATATTGTGTCATGATTAAATCTATAAGGAACATGTTTTATCTTCAAGTTGGATCACAGACTTTAAGTTTCCTCTCATTATACTTTTATGGTAAAAAATATAAGCCTTTGATAAAACAGTTGAATTTAACCAGTAATAACAAAGTAGATAGTTCACAGGACACTGTTACACAAAATGTGATAGTTTGACCACCTGCACCAGAAACAACTGGAAGCTTGTTAAAACTGCAAATCTTGGACCTACACCAGCTCTATCAAATCGAACTCTGTGGAGGTGGGGCCCAGGAATTGGTCATTTTAATAAGTTTCTCCAGTCGTTTCTGGTACACACAAAAGTTGATAAACCACCTGCCTATATGATGCTGGTGGCAGCAGAATTAGAAAGAATAAGGTAGAAAGGAAAAGCATTTTTTTCTCAAAGAAGCGATAATTTAAAAGCTGATTAAATGTGTGCAGCAAGGGGTTAGATGAGTTGAACATTACCCTAAGTTACCTCATTTACCTAATTTCCTATTTGCGACAGGAAAGTTTAGCCTTAAGGAAGCCACAAAGGATAAATGTATGCTCACACTGATGGTGACACTGATAGACATCTGCCAGAAATCTTTTCAGTAAAATAAATTCATTAAAAGTACAAGTAAGTGTGATTGAATTTTTGAATCTTTGCAAGTCTTCATATGAATAATTCACAGATCAGAAAAAAAGCCCAGTCCTTTGTCAGGCCATGCATATGTCTCCTGATTTTTGGTGCAGAAAATATGGTTGCTTTAGTTATACAGGACTGAACCCATGGATTAAGCTCAGCACAGACAAGTAGAATTGTGTGTCATCCACAGAGATGATAATTGAATCCAGGAGACAGATGGTATTGACCCTGGTACAGTAAACCCACCATGTTCAGAATTGTGTAACTTGGTGGTTTCATAATTTCAGCAGAAGCCAATGCTATGGGCAATCAGCACGTAGCTGCTAATCTCTCTTGACAGAACTTTTAGCTTGGCTGATTTATCAATTCAGTCAAGGAAGATGTACCTCCATCTCTCTTGCTGACATCTTTTAGAATACCTTTTCTCCTCTTCCCATAGTGAAAATATCTGTAAGTCCCTTTGATTTGGGGATCTCTAACAGTTTCTCCAAGAACAGACAGGGCCTCATTTGTATAGTAAAAAAAAAAAAAATCCCAAATGGGAGTCTTAAGGCCAGTGGGAAATGCTTTGATGTGGAAGTATGGAAACAGATACCATAGCAGAAGCCAAAGATATGAGATGCAAACCAGATGAAGACTACTATTCCTGAGGCCCAGATTGGGGAGAGTGTTTAGGATTATGTAGTGATTCATGGTATCAACAGCAGCAGAGAAGTAGATATGATAAAGAAAACTATCTTTTGATGTGGCATTGAGGTTTTCAGTGACCTTAACAAACCAGGCTGAAGATAAGAAAATCCAAAGATTTTTAATGCACAATATTAAGAACTCACTCCAGAAATTTGGTGATAAAAAAACAGAAAGAGAATTAAAGTTTATTGATGCCTACTATGAACCTGTCACTTTTTATTTGTTATCTCATTGCTCCCTCACAACAAAGGTGTGAAAACTAAGACTCAGAGGAGTAATTAACACAAGGTTAAAACAGCTTCTATGTGACAGTGCTTGGGTTTGAATCTAGTTCTGTCTTATTCCAAATCTAGTGTGCATTCCACTACAAGACGCTGATCACATGACATTTAACAGGATTTTGTGACCCACCAGCCTTTTATCCTTTAGATCTCTACTTTGGGCACAGGAGCAACATCAAAGTTGAGGTAGCAGTTGTGAGGAGTTGATTGGCTATAGGTTGGAGGAGAGGACAGAAGCCTTGTAGGTACTAAAGAGTATTAACTCACTTAGACCTCACAACAATCCTATAATGTAGGTACTATTACCATTTTGCAACTGAGAAAAATGAAATAGAGAGGATTGAAGTAACTCATTCAAGGTCACCCAGCTAGAACATAGCTGTATTCAAACCAACTTTGCTTGGCTCTAAATCTCCTGTGTTCGCACTATGCTCTACTGCCTTGGAGAAATGAAGAAGTCAGGTGTCTGTGCTTGCAGATTGAAGAAGAGGGACCAGAAGAGGAGGCTGAGAATGAAAGATCATTTGTTTGATTTGAAACTAATATCCCTCCTGTGGCCCTAAATTTATTCTTTCTCTCTGCCTGACTCTTGATCTGTACTGTATTCAATCAAATCCCTCCTCCATCCCTCCTCTGCATGTTATTCTTCCTATTCCAAACCTTTCATTACTATGGTCCTCTCTTTAAACTTAATAATCCCATTACATTATTTCAAGACAGCACGCAAACCATCCCTTATTCTTTATCATCTCTGTCTTCAGCCTAATCCATTGTGCAGGACAATCTCAAATCCCTACCAAATCTTAGAACACATTTCCTTTTATCTTTCCAGTTCATCTCACCAGAGTGGAGCTCTGGTTCTCTCTTATAAGCACAGGTTTCCCTATGGACTCACCAAGGAGGTCTTTTTCAAGTCAATGGTGATTCTTTCAACTCAGTGTAATTGAGGAGGTGTGCCAGTGGCATACTCATAGATTCACCATAGAACATGTTCCATGAAGTATCAAAGCTGAATGGGGACCCTGCTGATCATTAGTCCAACCCTTCCATACCATCTTCAGTGGAAAAATCTGAGGCTCAGAGACTTTTCCTGAAACTGCATTTATCTCAAAGTTCGTTTGTATACTAATTATAACAATGTAGCCTAGACTCACTTCTCTCCTTGCCATCCCTTTATCACCTTCTCTTTTGTGAGTAACTAGCACTTACATGACCTCTTTCTTCTCTACTTCTTCCTTTGTCATTTTCTCAGCAACATTTATTTTAAGCCATCTATCAATCAATATTTACTTTTTAGTGACCTGTCAGATGCCAGAGATAAAGGAGTCATTGCTCTTCTAAATTTTGTTAATATTTACCTTCAGACTACACTTAACACTCACCAACAATAATAAAACTTCATTCAGCCCTGCTCTGTTTCAAGCCACAATCTTCTTACAGGCTCTCTGATTTCACTAGGACACTCAGTTGCTCTGATTCCACTCACTTCACTGAGATCACTGATTCTCTTCATGCCTTGCTGGGCCTCCTCCCCAGACCATCATCACTCTCTTCTGTATCTTTTATAGTTCTTGTAATCCCCATTTCTTGTCTAACTCTTATCTCAGGGATCTTCTGTAACAACCTCTAGCTAACTACTATGACCTTACCTATTCAACTATCCTTCCTATCCATGACCTCTCTCCACCTCGCCTGCCATGCCAATATGTCTCTGCTTATGTGCCTGATTTTGCCTGTTGACCAAACCTCTTCTTAGGTTCTTATCCCTGAATTGTTTGTTTGATACTTTCCTATCTACTGTTGGTCCATTGTTTCCAGTTGGGAAGGTATACCAATGATCTGCCTCACAGTGATTCTTGGTAGGCATATAGATCACACCCTATGCCAACTTTGCAACATCTTGGTCTTTTTTTGGTATTTCTGGGTATTCTCTTCCACTACACATCTGCTCCACTCAAGAGAAGTGAACATGTTCTGCTTTAATATTGGCAATTTAATGGAAGAAAATTATATCTTATAATAATGGTAGCAATTGCTACTCTTACCTTTGGTTTGTGTTCCATGTAGTGTATAGAGAAGTGAAGAAAATACTCTAGTTGTTGGATTTGTATTTTTGTGAGTTTGGTAAACCAACCTGGACTAAGGTGTATTTGGTTTGTAAACAGCCATGGAAAGCAGTTCATGTGCTCCATAAGGAGGACCAACTACTACATTTATGGTTTGGAGTTGAGGTTATATGTGTACTATGAAAATAACTGTTAGCTAAAGTTAGTTGTTATGCCTTGATTACAATGATGAATATATAAAATTGTTGATGGAGGCTTTTACCCCTCCTATAAAATACAAGACATGTGGACTTCAAAGATTGATATAAATTCTAAACATGCTGTTGCTTAATCATAGGAATTAATGACTTTAATGAAGTCATATTATCTTTCTAAAATCAAACAAATGAATGGCCTTAGTCTTAAAAAGGGAGGCTGTTCCTTATTTAAGAATGTATTAATTGTCTTTCAGTGTTGGTTTGCTACATTGGAATCTTCATCTCCTGTCATTTCTATGAGGGGAGGGAAGGTTACCTTTCTTAGCCATCCCTATCCCCCTACACCTAAATACTTCTGCCAAACCAAACCAGTCCTTTGTTAGTCCCTAAATATATGCTTTAATGTAGGTGGTGCTTCAGAGAGCTTTAAAGCTCCCTTAACCTCATCACCCCTCCAAAGACATCCCAAATAAACACCCAAGCTACGGGAAAATGTGTCTTCTATGAAAAAGTGGCCTTGTCACTTTAAGAAAAGTTTCCTAGACCTTCCTACCTTTCAGCTTTCCATCCCAAATCTATATAAAATTTCTTGACCTGTCACTGCCTTTAACAATGCTATTCTCTATGCTTGCACCCTTATTCCCCACTCCAACCAAAGTCCATCCAATTTCTACTTTCCTTCAAGAACTGCCTCAAATATTGCTTTCACTGAGAAGTCTTTTCTGATCCTGGACCCAAAATAGTGGATTTTTCTTTTATGATCTTATAATTTTTGCTAAAACTATAGCATTTCTCAATTTATATTCCAATGGTTTACTTATATGAATGCCCTCCACATTAGACTGTCAGCTTCCATATGCAAGAATGATGTATTTTATATTCTTAGTGCCTAGATCAGTGACTGACATAGGTATTTAATTCATTACTTAGTACATGAATACATTATATTGTAAATCAATAATTACAAAATCTATTAATAAGCATGTCCTCCTCGATATAAATTGTTTTTATTAAGTACCCACTGCACTGGATGTTGTGCAGAATGCATTATGAACTAATCAGACATGAGGTACTCATATAATCTAGACATTTAAAACCTCATAAATTCTGATTATACTAATTCAGAAAATGAGACGATCCAGATGGACCAGCCTCAAGATTACCTTGGTTAGAAATTCCTCTCTTCATTTTTGTAAAATAATAGTAACTGTATTCAAGGACCGTAGAACAATTTAAAGTGTTTTATATAAAATAATTGATATCCTAATTAACAATCATTCTTGTCTATTTTCATTAAAGCAGATTTCCCTAAGGACCTCTATTAGGATACAGTTTTTTGTTAGCCTATGATGAATTATAATATGTACTTGAGGGTAATGACACTTACTGTGGAAGGAGCTGTAAATGGAAAAAGAATGTAGAATCGAACTTGGACTACAGGTCACCAGAAGGGTCACAGGCCCAGAACAAATTACATTTATACCAAAAGATCCACTGAAATTATTTCCTTCAATTTAAGCCCCAATATCTTAAAGGCCTCTGAGAAGTATGCTATTTTCTCTCTCACACGTTCCCTCATATAAATCTATTTTCAGGGAAGAATTTTAAAGAATGTTCCTTAAACCATAGCCCTACCTACCCATATTTAATTTGTTTGCTTGCTTGTTTTTATTGTGGTAAAATATACATAAAATTTACCACTTGAATCTTTTTAGGTGTATAGTTCAGTGGCATTGAGTATATTCATATTGATATGCAAACATCACGATCATACATACCCAAACTTAATTTTAATAGAGATTGACATCTTAAAGTAGAAAATAAAGTTTTGATTCTATTTTCAGCCAGATGATGAGGAAATACCTGGGTGAGGTAGAATGTGTCTTCCTTAGATCTGTGAAAGCACTCCATTGTAACTATTGCCTACTAATCCAATGGTGACTTTTACTAGCCTTCCACTAGGTGAAGGGCACAGATGTTGGGATATTGATTTCACCTCCTTGTGATGGAATACATTTTTTCTCATGCTGAACAAAAGTTCTGTCAAAGTTTAAAGAATTATTCTCTATATGAAGCAGGTAAATGTGTCCTGCCAAACCCCTATAGGCTTCAGGACCTCTCCAGAGGCAAAGCAAACATTTCTTCTTTTCTAACATTTGATGAATATGGAGTGAGCATCTGAAATCGCATTTTTTTTTTTCCCAGAAGTAGGTCTTCTGAGTATACTCGTCTCTTACTTCGGCTAACCTTGAAATTCCATTGTGAATCTTTTGTTATGAAGTAAGAGTTACTGTGCTTTTAACGTGTGAGGCACCTTTCTGCTAGTATTGCAGTTTAATATTACTATAAATTTGTTTAATTGGTGACTGGCTTAATGATTGTGTAATCTCTCTGGAAACACAGAATGGAGTGGAGAGCCATTCTGGTTGACATCAAAATTGATCTTCCTCCAAGAGGAAACTAAATGTTAATTTGCAGTCAAATTGTGTGTAGGCAACTGGTTGTTGGAGGGGGTGTCAGAGGTGCTGAAGAGAGAGGAATCTACAATAGAATCTGGTATTAATGGAACACCAAAGAACCAGGGTAGTGAGATACCTGTCTCAGCTTTAAAGTCTTAACTTTGCCCGTTGCTGTCCCTATCAGTAAAATGGACAGGATTATCTTCCCTTGCCTACTAAAGGGGCAGCTTGAAGATAATTTAAATATTTATAGTGCCCTTTTAAAAAGGCCCTACTGATGTTTAACAATTAACTGTCATTGTAAAGGAAAGTCACATAATAAGAGAGATGTTTGCAATTCACATATTCGATAGAGGACACATCTGGAATATATAAAGAACATACAAAAATCAATTTTAAAATACAGTATACTCATAGAAAAATGGATAACAGGTTTGAATAGGCACTTCTCCAAAGAAGATATCTAAACAGTCAATAAATATACAAAAGATGTTCAATCTCATTAGTCATCAAGGAAATACAAATTAAGACCACAATGACATGTTACCACAAAACCCGGAATAGCAAAAACAAGAAAGACAACAAAGATCAAGAGCAATTGGTACTCATACATTCTGATAGGACCATAAATTGAGACAATTATTTTGGAAAACTCTCATAGTATCTTGTAAAGCTGAGCATATGCATACACTATAACCCAGCAAGTTCACCTCTGGATAATAAATCAACATAAATGCTCTTCTATGATCAACATAAGAGATGTACAAGAATGCTAATAGCAACACTATTCATAAAAGGTAAATACTGGATTCAAATGTTCATCAACACTGTAGATAAATGCAGTACAGTATGCCAATACAGTACACAGAAGAGCGCATAGGGTATGATTCCATTATGTGAAGTACAAACATAGGCAAAACTAATACATGTTGTTATGAATGGGGACAGTAGCTACCCTTATTGAGGGAATGACTAGAAGGAGACTTAAGGGGGGCTTCTGGGATGTTAGTTTTGTTCAGTTTTTTGACCTGGAGGCTGGTTACTGGGGGCCTGCAATTTGTGAGAACTTATTGAGCTGAAAACAGATTTTTTTCATTTTTCTGCATATGTGTTATACTTCAATAAAACTTTTTAAGGAATCACTAACATTTTTAATTAGGACTCTGAAATCTGGTTGGTTCTGATATTCTTTGAGCATATGCTAGCAGGCAAATAATTCAATCCCTTTGTTTCTAGTTTATCATCTAAAAATGTGTTAGTGCTTACTCTACCTTGTAGGAATCTATTTTACTTTTGTGAGGAAGGTAAAAGTTTTCCCAACACTCATCCAGTACATTTCTGCTCTGTGTACTAAATTTTTATGGTCTTTATGGTGGAGGCAAACATCATATTCAGTTTTTTTTTTACCATTGGGTATGATGTTAACTATGGATTTGTTATATAGGACCTTTATTATGTTGAGGTAATTTCCTGCTATTCCTAATTTGTTGAGAGTTTTTATCATGAAATGGTGTTGAACTTTGTCAGATTTTTTTTTGCTTCTGTTGATAAAATCTTGTGATTTTTATCTTTTATTCTGTTAATGTAATGTATCACATTAATTGATTTTCGTATGGTGAACCATCCTTACATACCAGGGACAAATCTCACTTGGTCATTGTGTATAACACTTTTAATGTACTATTGAATTCAATTTATATGTATTTTGTTGAGGATTTTTGTATCTATGTTCATCTGGGATACTGGCTTGTAGTTTTCTTTTCTTGTGGTCTCTTTTTCTGGCTTTGGTATGAGGGTAATGCTGGCCTCACAAAATGAGTTCAGAAGTACTCCCTCTTCATTTTTTGGAAGACTTTTAGGAAGATTAGAATTAATTCTTGTTTAAATATTTTGTAGAATTCACTCATGAATCCATCTGGTACTGGATTTTACTTTTTTGGGAGGTTTTTGATTACTGACTCAATTCCCAAACTGGATATGGGTTTCTTCAGACTTTCTGTTTCTTCAAGATTCAGTCTGGTAAGGATGTATGTTTCTAAGAATGTATTCATTTCTTCTAGGTTTTCCAGTTTGTTGGTATATAACTGTTCATAGTGGTCTCATGATCCTTTTTATTTCTGTGTCATCAATTGTAATGACTCTTCTGTTTAGAAGATTAAAAATAATATTTAATTTTTCCCCTTTAAAGAAATATGCTGAATAAAGATGATGACTTGGAATAGCATTATGTGAAAGGATAATTTACACATAAAATTTTAGTAGAGGAACTCTGAAGCTACTCTGCCCATAGACACTTACTGAAAGGCTTACCATATATTGGGGAATATAACAGTAACAGAATAATGACAAATAGAAAGATCTGGATCATGTTATTCTAAAAAAATTTTTTAAACAAACTTCTGCTACTAGTCTCATCCAGTCCCCAGTTATTTCAGTTTAAATTCTTTTTTAATTAAAGTATAGTTGATTTATAGTATTACATTAGTTTCAGGTGTACAACATAGTGATTCATTATTTTTATAGATTATACTCCATTTCAAGTTATTACAGAACATTGGCTATATTCCCTGTGCTGTACAACATATCCCTGTATCTTATTTATTTTATACATAGTAATTTTTGCCTCTTAATCCCCTACCCCTTTGCCTCTTAATCTCCTACCTCTCTCTTGCCCCGGCTGCATCTCTCTTGTTACTTGTAACCACTAGTTCTTTATATCTGTGAGGTAATGACACATTTTTCATTTCTGATTTTATTTATTTGTGTTTTCTTTTTTTTTTCTTAGTCCAGCTAAGTTTTTCAATTTTGTTTAACTTTTCAAAAAAACCAGCTCAGTTTTGTTGACTTTACCTATTTTTTTCCTATTTCCTATTTTACTTATTTCTGCTCTAATCTTTATTTCCTTTCTTCTGCTAACTTTGGGCTTAGTTTGTTCTTCTATTTCTAGTTACTTCAGGTGTAAAGTTAGGTTGTTTGCTAAGCTCTTTTTTTTCTTTAATGTAGGCATTTATCACTATGAACTTCCCTCTTAGTGCTGCCTTTGCTGTATCCCATAAGTATTTTCATTTTTGTTTCTCTCAAGGTATTTTTTAATTTCCTCTTTTATTTCTTCTTTGGCCAAATGGTTGTCTAAGAGTGTGCTGTTTAATTTCCAAATATTTATATTTCTTCCAATTTTTCTTCTGTTATCGATTTTTAGTTTTATTATCCCATTATGGTCATAAAAATACTTGATATGATTTCATTCTCCTTAAATTTGTTAAGACTTGTTTTATGACCAATATGTGATCTGTTCTGGAGAAAGATCCATGTCTTCATGAACTGAGCTTGTATAGGAGAAAACACCCACCACACAGCTCAACCAGAGATTCTGGAGGCTTCTATCAACTTTTCAATTTCCAGGAAAAAGCAAGCAGCTATAGTAGTTGTCTGCTTGCTCTGTGCAGGAAGGAAGAGCCATGACATCTACCAGCCCAAGCTATCACCTCCATTCTTCCATGGGAGGCTAGACTGTGTTGAACTCATCAGAACTCCAAGACTGGCAAGACAGAATCCAATCCTCTGAGAATCCTCCTTAGAAAATTTGGGGCACTGGACATATGAACCAGTCCCTTTCCTCTCCTGTGTGAAGCTGGAGCTAAGAGGTCTCTTCCTGATTTTATGGTGCTGCAACAGGGGCAGGCATTGTTGTGAGAGGGTGTCCTGAATCTCAGTACAAGCTTTGGTGAGTGTGGTTTTGTGTTCACCCAAGGTGCAGGAGCGTTTCAATTTGTTTCTGATTTCTTTTAAAGATAATTTGTCCATGAATTGTTAATGAATCAGTGTGTTTGTGGGGAGAAGACTTGTCCAGGGCTTCCTACTCTGCTGTCTTGCTGACCTCACTCTCTAGAGAAAATTGGTCTTTATCTGTAATCAAATCACTGTTTTGAATCTCTCAACTTTCTTTCCTGTCAATAGAGAATGTCAGTAAGTGGTTCCTTTTACCATGGGCTAACTCAACCAGCCCACTCTCTTATTTATCCTTATTTTCTCTCTTATCCACCATTCAGCCCTCATCCTTCTTTCACCTTCTTGTCCACTTATCCTCTGTCTTCATCCCTCCTTCTCTCCCTCCTCATTCTCTTCTCCTTCCTTCCTTTTATATTCTTTAAACATAACTGTGATGGTAGACATCTTGTGGGTTTTTTTGCCCATCCTTGTGTGTTTTTCCTAGAAATGTGTGCATGTGAGAGTTGTTGGGGATTGTGACTAACTGTGGTTGCATGAGTTTGGAGGACTCGTATGGGAGGGTACAAACATTTGATGATGGTGCTTGTCTGTATGTGAGTAAGGACATTCACAGATGCTCCAACAGCATCTGTGAAGAAAGTAATTTTAATCCCTTCTCTTTTTTCTCTTTTTCTTACCAAAGTGACTTGAGGTTCTTTTTCATTGTTTTCATTTTAGATGGCCAGTTCAGGATAAAGTCTGCTACCTCTTCACTCACATTCTTTGTAAAAACACATACTTTTTCTGGTTTTGTTTTTCTGTTTGGGGGAACAATGTAGGATCTGAGATGGAGAGAATAAAGTCCAGGGCCAACTTCATGGGCATGTGACCTGTGGAGTCACACAGGGCTTCACACTCAGAAGAGACCCACACTTGATTTATGCTTTGCTATCACTGTCTTGATATTCTTTTTTTTTCAGATGAATTTAAATGCATTTTATTTTTAGACAACCTACATGTGTTTTTTTTTCTCAAAAACAATGCCTCTGCTCCAAATAAACCAACATCAAAATAAATGACGCTCAAGATGCCATCAGTTCCATTTGTCTTTTAAGTCCTAGCGTTGTGTGGATGAAAGCAGTGGCCAGCCAGTTATGATGACAGGTGATAGATCCAAAATAACCGCCAAATATGTTAACATTTTTCCATTTCCAAGCTATCCTTAAAGAAAATCATATATGGGGTCACACCATCCTCACAGTAGTCCAGCAAAGCCACCATGCCATCTGGATTCATGTTTTCACCAATAAAGAACTGATAATTTTTTTTTTGAAATTAGCAAGGATGTGCTTGATTTGTTCTGCAGCCCCAGTCATAAAAGGTTTTACTCTTTCTGGTCTCTGTTCTTCAAGTTTACCTTTGATTGAGTTCATGTAATCTTTGATGTACTTCTTGTAGGCTTCTTTTGTGAAGCTGGTTTCCTGCAAGTGATGGTTCATGACAATATCGACACCAGTGATTACTGTGCTTTCGGTACCTTCGCCCTCGGGGCCTTCAGCGGAGGCATTTCCACCAATTAGCGAGTCATCAATGTTACCCTCTGTCCTACTGACCATCTTCCCCTCCACCTCCAGACACAGCCCGTCTGCGACCTCCCGGATCTCGTAGATGTCGGAGAACATCTCATCATGGCTGATGAGGTCCTGGTAGATGATCATGATGGTGGCTGGAGGGAGACAATGGCGGCGCTAGCTTAGCTGGAGCTCGGAGGGAGCGCGGTGCGGCCGTAGCGGCGCTCAGGGGGTTGGGGGAGCGGGCAGAAAAAAGATGTCTTGATATTCTTAATAATTTCATCTTTGAATTTGTGTTTTGTAAGTGTGGTCAAATAGGACAATAAGGCACATGTGTGAGCAGAGGAGATGCATGCAATATATATGTTCATCACCATTCCTTGACACTCTACTCACTCTACTTGCAAATAACGTTCATGATGCCCCAGAGCACAGAATTCCAGTGGACCCACTCTGTGTGGGCGTTCAACATGTCTAATAGTAAGTAAGAGAGATGCTGTCAGCAAGGAAGGCCACACTTTCCATTCCAATAAGAACTGCCTTTAACACACACACAAAAAGCAAGTGTTCCAAGAAACATGAACTATCAAGGAACCCTTGTCATATCCTTTCTTACTTGTGTTACTTCCCTGAACCATCCAACCACTTAAGCTGAAAACAGTGCATATAAGAAAATGGAAAGAGAGAAAACCATTGCTCCTTTTCCTTTTAGACCTTCCATATTCATCAGCAAACTGAAGGTAGAGAGTGTCAGTAGAATGAGTGTAACAATAAATTAAATAAAAACAGTTGAAGAAATAAAAGCAAAATAAACAAATGGGACCTAATTAAACATAAGCTTTCGCACAGCAAAGGAAGCTATGAACAAAATGAAAGACAACCTACAGAATGGGAGAAAATATCTGTAAATGATATGACTGACAAGGGCTTAATTTCCAGAATATACAAGCAGCTCATACAACTCAATAACAAAAAAAACAACCCAATCAAAAAATAGGCAGAAGACCTAAAAAAAAATTTCTCCAATGAAGACATACAAATGGCCCATAAGCCCATGAAAAATGCTCAGTATTGCTAATTATCAGATAATTGCAAATCAAAACTACAATGAGGTATCACCTCACATTGTCAGAATGGCCATCATTAAAAAGAGTCCATAAAAGATAAATGCTGGAGAGGGTGTGGAGAAAAGGGTAGCCCCCTACACTGTTGTTGGGAATGTAGTTTGGTGCAGCCATTATGGAAAACAGTATGAAGATACTTTAAAAAATTAAAAAGAGGCTTACCATATGATCCAGCAATTCCACTCCTGGGCATATTTCTGGAGGGAACTCTAATTCAAAAAGATACATGCAACCCAATGTTCATAGCAGCACTATTTACAAAAGCCAAGACATGGACCTAAATGTCCATCAGCAGATGAATGGGTAAAGAAGATATGGTATATACATATATATACATATACACACACACATATATATATCTCACATGTATATGTATATGTGTGTGTGTGTATATATATATATATATATATATATATATATATATATATATATATGTATATAATGGAATATTACTCAGCCATAAAAAAGAATGAAATAATGCCATTTACAGTAACATGGATGGACCTGGAGGTTGCATACCACACAGCAATTAATAAATATATGTTAAATGAATAACTGTTTATAATCAAATAGAAAATTGTACTCTGATCTCATTTCTAATGCCATCTTATAGTCATATTGCTCTAATGCCTAGGGTCTATGACTCCAATAGAGAAACTATACAAATGAAATTATAGGGTTATAAATTAACAGGAAGGAGAAGAAACAGTTATTTCTATCCTGCTATTTTTAGTGGTGAAATGTTCAGCAGTCCATTTATGCTGGGTGAAAATGACTACCCACTCCCTTTGAAAAAGAACAGCAGAAACAATACCAGACCTGAACAGGGTAAGCTACATAATTTGCAAGGGCCAAGGCAAAATGAAAATGTGGGGCTCCTTGTTAAAAAAAAAAAGTCATTAAATGTACTTAAATACTCTCCTTCTCTCTCTTTCTGTCCCTCTGTCTCTGTCTCTCTGTCTCTGTCTTTCTCTCGAATTGTAAGGTGCTTTCTATTTGCTATTGGATGCCATTCTAAATAGTAAAAAAATTAAATTATTAGCATGAATTTTACCATTCATCTTTATATTATGAAATGCCTGTTTCAAATGCAAATATAAGAGCATTGAACTCACATGTGGAATCACTGAAATGATACCAATTCTTCTTACGTGTGCTACCACACCAGATTACTTACTCATGACTCCATACCTTTCCTTTTGTGCTTCTCTTGTCTTGACAGACACTTCATTCTCCCCATTCTCTCAAGCCTAGTTAATTCCTAACATCTTCAAAATCTGGCATAGAAACACTTCGAGCATATGTTTCAGGACCATCTTTCACCTTCTCGGTTTTCTTCAGCATAGAGTCCATAGTCTTCTTCATCCCAAAGTCAGCTGTCTTTCAGTGAAGTTTATATTCGAGGCTGTCCTCGAAGACATAGCACCTACCACATAGAATTCCCCAAAATGTTAATCCCTTTACAACAGCTTGACTTCATTGCTTTACCAGGAGTATTTTTCCTTAATTAAATTTGTGTTTTTATTACAAAAGTAATACATAAATATATTCTCATTGTAAAAAATTCACAACAAACAAACAAAAATTCAAACACAAGAAAAGCAAAGCAACTATCTATGTATAAACAACTCCAAATCCCAGAGCAGTAAATGTATCTGTTATTCCTGCTCTGTCTCTGAGAACATAGTTCGCACTCAATAAATATTTGTTGAATGAAAAAATGATTCTTCCTCTTCCCACCAAAGAAGAGGGAATATGACTTAGGTTCAACAAAACAGGAGCTCTCTCTTAAGACTCTGATTCTTGAGTGAGTGAAAGAAAGCTCTGCTGGAGTACTTCATGGAGCTTGTTTTGTGGCTTAGCTTTGAGTCCTGCCTCCTTGGTTCCAGACAATTTTCCAAGCCTGATCCTCCAACTAGCCATTGACTCTCTGAATCCCTGATGGTCTTCCAAAAAATTCCCTTTTTGTCTAAGATCATCACAGCCAGTTTCTCTTTCTGGAAATCAAGAACCTTGACTGACACACCTTTCTTCAATGACTTATGCCAACCTTCCTTATTTTCTTCTCCCCAGAGCTTCATCCTCATCAAGATACTGGCATGTAATTCACATCTAGTGATTTTCTGCCCTTTATGGATCACTGCTGTTGCATGGGCAAAATTGTAGATTTTTTTTAGTGGAAAGGATTTAAAATAACTTGTTTGATTCTCTTATTTTAAAGAAAGGAAACTAAAACCCAGAGAGATGTTGAATCTATGATCTAGGTCTCTGGAACCTTGGTCTTTTTATTTCCACTTTAGATCATTATGTCATACCACCTCTCTATAGATTCCTTAAAGAAATCTTAATTAAATAGCTCCAAAATGTCCCTAAGGTTTAAAAATAAGGTTGCTCCACTTACCTCACATTTTGTCTTGGAATGCAAGAGAAGGTAATTCTTTCTCAGATAATAGATTTTTCCTTTAAATTTTTTGATACCCTTTGTACTTTAGAAAAAAATAATAAAAAGAATACAGAGAAATGAACAATTAGTTATAGTCCCACCATTATGAGTTAGTAACTATTATCCTTTGGTAGTATTTACCTCTAGCCTTTTTTCTTTTTAAAATAATAGAAATTAAAATCTCCTTTAAGGACCACCCTCATTTATATTGTACTCATTTACCTGCCAAAGGGAAAATACTATCAGAATTTAGTATATATCTTTCTAGTCCATTTTCTATATAAACCTATTATATCTATAACTGACATATAATATTATGTTATTACATGTGTTTTTAAATTTACACAACTAATATGAAGCATATTGTTTTATATCTTCCTAGTATAACTCAGTATTATATATTTATGTTATATTACTCTATTGTGAGAATGTACCATATTTTATTGAATCTATTTCCTTTATATGGGCAGTTAGTTGTTTCCAATATTTTACATGTATAAATAATGCCCCAGTTTTAAGAATTGCACCTTTTTGCAGGAATATCTTCACAGTAAATTTCTAGAAGTGGAATTGCTGGTAAAGAGCAAATGTAGTTTTGTCAGACAATGCCAAATCCCTCATCCTGCCATAAAAGTTGCACCATTTTATATTCAATCCAACAATGTATGAGAGGGATTTTTATGTGCAGCCTCTTCAACAGTGTTTTATTAAGGCTTTGAACTTTTGCCAATCTGATGGATTGGAAATGATATCTTGGATTAGTTTTAATTTGCATTTCTTTTATTATGAGTAAAATTCAACATCTTTTCATATTTTCGAAGGTCATTTCATATCACTTTAAAAATTATCTGTTCATGTTTTTTTTTTCCTGTTTTTATAAAACTGAATTTTGATGTTTTTTCTTTCTTAATTTAGGATCCAATTTTTTCTTTTCCAAATGGTTATCTAGTTGTCCTAACACTATTTAATGAAGAGTCCTTCTTTATTCCTAAGATTTGAGATGCCACCTTTGTCATATACAAAATTCCATGTGACTTTGTCTATTTCTGAACTTTTATTTGATTCCATTGGTCTGTCTTTCCATTATTTTTAAATAGGTTATTGCTGACATATTAAAGATTGATTTCTGTATGTTAATATAGCTACCACCTTTCTGTACTCTCTGTTTATCTGTGTTATTTTATTAATTCTTATTTCTTGTAATTTTTAAGTAGGTAATAGTCCTACAAATAATGGCATTTTCTCTCTTTCTCAGTATTTCATAATCATTTTCTTCTATAAAGTTGCCAAACTTTATACCTTTCATTTCCTATCACTCTCATTCATTAGCTAAGACTCTAGTAATATGTTGGATAATAGTACTACTGGCCAGTATCCTTGTTTTTTTATTTTAATGGGGATAGTTTTAATGATTCACAGTTAAATATGTTTGATGTAGATTTTTGGTAGATGCCCTTTATGAAGTTTAAAAGGTCTAATTAATTCTCTATGATTTAAAAAATTATGCATATATGTTGAATTTCACTAAGTGTTTCCCCTTCAATCTATTGATTTCTTTTTGGCATTTTTCTTTTGCAATCTATTAATGTGTAAATTTCATTGTTAGATTTTCTAGAATTTATCTACCCTTTATCATGACATACTATATTCCCCCCCAACTTTATTGAGATATATTTGATATTTAACATTATGTAAGTTTAAGGTGTTACAATAATGATTTGATATATGTATATATTGTGAAATGATTACCACAATAAGGTTAGTTAACTCATCCATCACCTCATTTAGTTACAATTTTTTGAGATACTGTTCTTTTTAATTCTGGGTTCTATTTGTCGATATTTTATTTTTGATTTTCCCACCTGAATTCATAAGTGACATTAGGCTATAGCTCTCTTTCCTTGTGCTATATTTTTTTCCAGGTGCACAAAATGTGAGAAATAAGTAGGATAGTGTCCATTTTTTTAATGCTCTAGAATATTTGTGTAAGATAGAAAGATCTCTGAAGATCTCTTCCTTGAATGCTTGCCCATAATACCACCTGGGCCTCATGAATTTTTTCAGGGAATGTATGTTTGACTACTGTTTAAACTTAGTCTGTAAATATTGGTTTATTCACATTTTCCATTTCTTCTGGGCCAATTAGGGTCATCATATTTATATTTCCATTTAATCTCGTCTTTCAAATTAACTTATATAAAATAATGTATAGTATTATCTTATACTATGTCTTATACCATTTATACTTTCATCTGTATTTGTAGTTTTTCTCTTTTGGTTTGTGGTTTATATTATTGGTGTCTTTGCTTTTATTTCATTTTTCTTCATCATACTTGTTAAAAGTTAATTCGTTTCATTTAGGATTTTTGCATCTATGTTCTAAGTGTGTAAAAGACTTGCTAATAGCATATAAAGATTCTGAAAGAAGCAACTCACAGAACTTATAGAGAGGCACAATAGAATAGATAAGCCAAAATAGTTAGGAATGTTCCCCAGAGATAAAGAGGATCATTTGAGATTAGTCAGGGGGCTTGCAAAATAAAAATAAGGGAAAGAGCGAGTCCAGAATTTGAGAATAAGGTCAATTTTCAAAAGCTGTGGAAGATCACTGAGTCATAACTTAGAGGAGACACAGGGCCGCACCAAGGGCAGGTTCTATTTCTCAGGGAGCAGAGAGGGGACAGTGAAGAACATGAGCTACCTAGAAGGCATTGCCAGGAGAAGCAAGGATTGGATGGTGGGAAGGTAGAAAACCTGAAGACTTGTACATTAATAGATAAACTTAATGGAGAATGTTAATGGAGAACTTATAAGGTGCGTGTAGAAGGAGGCAGGCAATGAAGATTGTGCCAGTGCTCTCTCAGAACATGACAAGTAGAAGTCAGTGCTACCATAAACTTGTATTTTTGCCATGGCTGGAGTGAAATCGAAGATTTGAGGTATGGAGGAAGCATAAAAAGTGACCATTTAGTGAAGAATGAACACTGTTCTAAGTGTTTTATATCTGTGACTCACCTTATCCTCATAGCAACTCTGTAATGTAGCTACTATTGTTGTCCATATATTATAAACTGGTAAGAGGAGTCTTAGTGAGATCAAGCAATTGACCCCAGGTCATCCAGCCAGTAAAGTGACAGGAGGTAGGATCTGAGCCTTTTAGACTCTCACCATGGGTCTGTTTTACCTTACGGTCCATGTGCTATACACAGGGCTGTTTCTGCTACTTCTTTGCCTTTTTCTATGAACCCTCTTAAGTGCTCAATTTTTCTCTTGTAATTCTACAGAAATGGCTTAGTCATTTTGTTAAATCCAAAGAATATGAAGAGAGCAGTGAACTCTTGACACAGTAACTTATTTTGGTATATGTTTCTGGTATAGTGTCTCTGTGATCTATGGAGGGGATTCCCAATTTGCCATATTATTTGTTCTGTCCAGACCCCATAAATCTCCAATAAATGGGCAGTAAGAATGTGTGCCATTGGCAGCAGCACTATTTACAATTCCACTATTTACTATTCCAATAGACATGGAAACAACCCAAATGTCCATTGACAGATGAATGAATAAAGAAGATATGGGTGTGTGTGTGTGTGTGTGTGTGTGTGTGTGTGTGTGTGTGTGTGTGTGTGTATAAAATATATAATGGAATACTACTCAGCCATAAAAAAGAATAAAATAATGCCATTTACAGCAACATGGTTGGACCCAGAGATTGCCATTCTAGGTGAAGTATGTCAGAAAGAGAAAGAAAAATACCATGTGATATCACTTATATGTAGAATCTTTTTAAAATGACACAAATGAACTTATCTACAAGTCAGAAATAGACTCACAGACATAAAGAACAAACTTACGGTTATCAGGGGGTAAAGGGGGTAGGAAAGGATAAATTGGGAATTCAAAATTTGCACCTCTTAGGGAGTGATGGAAATGTTGGCTATCCTGATCGTGGTGGTGGTTTCACTGGTGTGTACATCTATCAAAATTCATCAAATTGTACATCTGAAATATGTGTAATTTAATGTACAGGAATCATGTCATAATAAAGGTGTTAAAAAAAAAAGACTGTGTTCCATTGGGTGGCAAGTGTCAGTGATGAAAAAAGGCTCTGTAGGTCTGTTGTGATTATGACCAATTCCTGGTTTCTGATTCTTTACTGTAGATTTATAAATATTGTTCTGCAGTGAGTTTGATTTAGAAGTCTTGGGTAATAGAGAAGTGGGAAAAAAATCCTTTTGGGATTAATCTCATTCGAATATCTTTCAGCAGATTAGGATGCTTGCACAGGAAATTGTCCATTGCATTCTCATTCATCGAAATAGAGAATTTCCATTTTAAGTAGTTGCTACTGCATGCACAGAAAGGAGGTGTGCAGCTGAAGAGTCAGGCCTTTAGTGTTTCACTGTAAGAAAAGTCCAGTATTATATTCAGTACATGGTATCCATGGCAACTTGCCCAGCAGCTTTTTAACTTTTCAACCTATCCAAAGATGATTTCTTTAGTTTTCCTTCAATTTTCTTCCTCTAATTTTTTTTTTTCGGTCTGTAGTCATAATCATTCCTGGTTCACATGGTGTTATTTCTCACCACATAACAAAAATGTTGAATGCTCATATTTGAATGATCATATTAGATTGTCACTAGTATGTTTATCAGAGGTAAATATAAAATTCTACATAATTCTGACTCTGCTAATTAAAAATCTTTGAGTGTTGTGATGAGGCAAGGTTGAGCTAAAGCTCATCTAATGCACTAGCTGAAGACAAAAAGCTTGCTGAGCAGATACAATTGGACGTGTAATTTTTTTTTTCTTCTTTTTTTTTTAATGGAGGTACTGGGGATTGAACCTAGGACCTCATGCATGCTAAGCATGCATTCTACCACTGAGCTATTTCCCTCTCCCCTGGAGGTGCAATTTTTAAGTTATATTCATATACATGTAAACAATTGTTAGGCTTTTTGCAGCAAAGTCTTGATGATTTTTACTGCTTAGGGATGGGAGGTTGTAATTGATTTACTTTCCTGGTTAACCAAAAGTTAAGCAGAAAATCTTTAGATTACAATCCATGTTACAAATTCCTCTGAAAGGTGCTAGTTTACTTTCCTACCTTAGCAATGCAGTTCACTGAAGATAACTGGCTCTTTCTTCGATGCCAGAGGATCCTGCAGTCCCTGAGGCTCATGACTCTGGAAGTCAGTGATATTTGTTTGGAACCACGTATGTAGCTGCAGAGACCAGAGGACGTAGAAGAGAGGGTTCAGTGTATGCTGATGCCAAAACACACTCTGAAAGTTTCTTTCGTTTTGAAAATAAATCCTTGATATCAGATTTTTTACCTGAGGCAAAAGGTTGTTTATCTGAGGCAGCACAGTGCTCTAGTTAATAGCACAGGCTCTGGAGTCAGCCTGTTTAGGTTCAAATCTGGGCTCTAACTCTTAACTAACTGTATGATTTTGAGCAAGTTACTTAATCTCCCTAAGTCTCAGTTTCCTCATCAATAAAATGAGGAAAATCATGGAATCTACTTTATAAAAGTAATAGTGAGGAATAAATGTGACAAACCATGTAATCTGCTTAAACCAATGCTTGCCTGGTACACAGGAAATACAAAATAAACATTAGCTATTGTCGTTTCTCCGAAAGATGGAGTGCCAATGTAGAATCTACTTCGTTGAAAAACTCATAGCTGGTTTCAAGGTAATCACAATTGTACTAAACAATCCATTCTGAACTCTTTGTGGAGAGCAGGTCCTTTACCAGGGAAAATTGTCTTATCATAGTTGGAGTAACTGTTTGCACTTGAAAGTAATCAAAATGCATATCTTTGAAAATGTTATGTATTTCAGATTTTCCACTACTTCAGCCTAGTCCTGCCTCCAGTGACTCACAATAGTGAGATTATATTGGGCATTGATTTAGCAGTCTATATGTGTGCCTTCAAATGTGTGCCAACACTGAAAACAGTTCAAAAAGAAAAAAGGTAGGTTTTTTATTCCCTTTGTCTAATTTCCACTTTTCAATGATTAGAAGATGCTCTCAGTTTTACTTAAGGTTTTTTTTTCTTCTCAGATAGCTGTAGTTGTTTTTCTTTGCATTTGCTTTTTTTGCCTTTCTATCACCTGATATGCATGCTTATTTTCTTAGAAATATATTTCCTTAAAGTTTGAATTATTTAAATATATATGTATATATACACACACTAATATTATCATTCTGCACTTGCACAATCTTTATGGGAAATGACCCTACTGGAGAATGTAGAAAAGGTGATTAGGATTGACTTTAGCATAGGGAATACAAAGGCTTGATAGAAAATTCTAGCTTTGAAACACTAGTATTTGGGGGAGATTTGTGTCTCATTCTGTTCTAATCCACCCTTAGGTGGAGTTTCTATGGAACCAGACTAACTCATTTACCCTCTCTCTTTCACACTTCACTGCTAATCCAGTCTCTCACTTCCACCCTTGCCTCCCCGACCACCTATGGCTTTCTGCACTCTTTCTTCCGTAATTCTCCTCTCTGCCTAATTTTTTGAGGGCTTGAAAAATGTGTGTTTTTCTGGATGTGTCCCTTTGTCTGCTCGAAAACATACACGTGTCTTGGTAGCTGCTGAGGTCTCTGTTGACCATTGTGTATGCATGGGTGGGTGACTGCGTGTGTCTCCCATTGAAGAATAGAGGTTTAGGTATATAAGCTGCCTATACTCTGTAAATGGTCCTTAAACAGGAGTGTAAGAACATCCTCAATCCTTGTTGCCTTCCTTCTCAGCACTACCTTATAATTTCTGGCAGGATTCCCACATAAGGAGGCCTTGACTCTGAGAGAGGGGTTGCAGAGGCTTGGGTTTTCCCACTCTTGTGTTTCTTCCTTTTTGTCTGTTTTGAGAGCAGTGGCCTCGGGTAACTCCCATTTTAACTCCCTCTTTTCCTACTCATTTCCCTCCTCCCTTTTCTAGGCTGTGCCAAAATCTCTCCTGCAACATCTAAAGGGAAAAGGGGTGGCATGGGGAGGGGAGGACACAACCAATCATTGGTTTGAGAAAAATATAGAAGTTATTAAAATGTTGACTTAAATATTGTTCCTGGATCTGTGTGTGAATGTGAGTCTTTTATGTACTAAATGGACTTATTAGCAGTACCAAGCAATAGCATATTGATAAGAGACCTTTTGATTAAGAAGCAAAAATGCTACCCAACTTAAAACATGCTTTAAACATTTCAAAGCACAAGTTTTTTTGATTATACTGAAATCTCTCCCAAGGGTGTGTTAAAATTGAACAGAACACAGATTCCTCCAACCAGCAGGCTTACCTTTCAATAACCTGACACAAATTCTGATAACGCTGTGGAACCACACAGAAAACTCTTCCAACAGAGACTTTTCCCTTAATCATTTGAATGAGAAGATAGAGATCTGGATCCTAGTCCATTTCTGCCATTGACCTATTGAGTAATCTGAGACATGTTGCTTAGTATCTCTGCCTGAGCTTCTTTACCTATAAAGGAAAACTCTCCCTGCTTGCTCCTTCCATGTATATTCATATAATAAATGAGGAATATGGAGGAAAATATGTGATTTACTTTGGAGGGCATATTTTAGACATTTATGAACAAATCTGAAACAGTTATCTCCTCAAATAATTGGCCCCTCCAGTGACTTGACATGATGAAGGGGTCTCAAAAACATTAATTAAGAAGAAATAACTCTTCTTAATAGACTTATTTGCCATCCATATACCTTCTTTGTTGAACTATCTGTTTAAATCTTTTGCCAATAGGATTAGTCTTACTCTTAAATAACAAATTTTATTTTTTAATTTATACAATCTACTGCCCTTATTTAAAGTGTACAATTTGATAAATATATATATATATATATATATATATATATACCCATGAAATGATCACCACAATCAAGATAATGAAGATGTCCACCACTCCCAAAAGTTTCTTCATGCTCCTCTGTAATCCTTCCCTTATGCCCTCCCCTAAACTTCTCCATCCCCAGGCAACCACTGAACTGCTTTATGCCATGAAAGATTATTTTGCACTTTCTAGAATTTGCTATAAATGAAATCATATAGTACGTACTCTTTTATTACTGGCCTCTTGCACTTGGCATAATTTTAAACGATTCACCCAAATTGTTATGTGTATTAATAGCATATTCCTTTTTATTACTGAGTAGTATTTAATTGTGTATCAATACTACAGTTTGTCTATTCATTCATCTGTTGATGGACATTTGGGTTTTTTCCATTTGGGACTATTGCAAATAATGCTGATATGAACATCCATGTACAAGTCTTTGTGTGGACCTATGATTTTATATCTCTTGTGAAGACATCTAGAACTAGACTGGCTGAGTCATTTGGTAAGTCTAAGTTTATCTTTATAAGAAGCTGCCAAACTGTTTTCCAAAGCGGTTGTACCATTTTACATTCCTGTCATCTATGTATGAGAATTCCAATTGCTCCACATGTTTACCAACACTTGATATAGTCAATGCTTTTAATTTTAACTAGTCTTAGTATGTGCATAGTGGTATTTCACTGTGGTTTTGATTTCTATCTTCCTAATGACTAATGATACTGAGTATCTTTCATGGGCTTACGTGTCATTCATGTATATTCTTTGGTGAAGTGTCTGTTGAAATCTTTTCATTTTATTTACTTGGTTGTTTTCTTATTATTGAATTTTGAGAGTTCTTTATATATTTTTAGATATAAGCGCTTTATCAGATATGGGATTTGCAAATATTTTCTTCAGCTCTGCAGAGTGTTTTTCACTCTCTTAAAAGTATCTTTGAAGAGCAGAAGTTCTTAATTTTGGTGAATGCTGATATTTTCTCTTTTCTCTTGTGGATTGTGCTTTTGGTCTTGTATTTTCAAAAATCGTTGTTATGCCTACCCTAGAATCGTTGTTATGCCTGCCCTAGAGATCTTCAGGTGTGTTACTTGTCCTACCAGATGGTCTTATTCTGGAGCCCATGGACAAAGTTGTGTACTATTAAATATTTAACAGTTATCTTTTCAGAATAAAAAGCCCTAGTTTGTAGCATTTTCTGGTTTTCATGGCTGATTTCTAGTTACCAACCTGATGTCACTGAATGTGAGTTGGGAAGAGATGTCATGGTAGCATGCTGTTATACAGTTTTTTTTTTTTTACCATACAGATATAATAGATATAAATAACCTGAAGAGCATAAACAACAATAGAATTCAATGAAATAATTAAGAAGTGATGGGTTTTTAGTGTTTATTAACTATTTCCATATAATTTATTGAATTGTAAATTTATATAATTTACTTATTAACAAAGGCTGCACTTAGCAACAAGCTTGAGAACTGCTTGAAAATTCAACAATCATCTCTTGTAAGCCACTTCATGTCAACTCCAACACACTGCTTTGTAGACCCCTTGGGAGTGTATAAGGGATCCATGGTTAGAATCCAACGGTTTTTCTAACTTTTATTAAGAAAAACTACATCTTTATTTTTATTAACCTATAAGTAAAAATTAGTATTTCCTTTGATTATGAAGGTACTTTGAAATTATAGGTATACCCACTGCTAGATCTTATATTTAAAACCTTAATAAAAAGTGATATATTGTCATAAAACTTTTAAAAAATATTGATAACAGTTTTGTTTAATAGGTTTTCTTTGTAATCGTATGCCTTTTATTTTATGCATTTTAAAAAAGGATTTAATAGTCTTTCTGTGTACTAAAGGGGTCCATGGCACACACACACATACACACACACATACACACACAAATGTCAGGAAATCTTGCAAAGGATTCCAGGTGAATGGGTAGCATCCCTATTCATAAATAGCTTTCAGGATAGACAAGCTACAATCTCCTTGCGTAGATCACTATCAGAAATGCCTACCTCCTTTTTATTACTTAATGCTTTATGGTATAAGGAGTTTTGGAACATGTATATATAAATTTGAGCCCCAGTTCTGTCATTTATTGGTTGCATGACTTTGAGAAACTTCACTTGGCTCTTTGTGTCTCATTTTTCCAACTGTAAAATAGGGGTAATAATGCTTGCCTCAAAAGTTTTTCTGATGAGTATAAAATGAATGCCTGGCATGCATTAGGTGCTCAATAAATATTTGATTCCTTTTCTTTCAGTATTCAATAGAAGAGGGGACTCACTGACCCATTCCTGATTGTCTACTGACTAAATTCATCATATTTTAAAAATTAGGGTTTTCCCCCCTGGGATGAGTGTATCTCTAATTATGAAGAGAAAATTATATTCTTTCCTGCATTCAGTACCAATCACTGACATCTAGAGGTGTCGGCTGTCCTGTGTTCATCTCAACTTTAAGCTGGGGACCAGGAAGATTTCTGAGGAAAGGATATTAGATTCTGGTTCTCCAGCTTTGATTATTGTGCTGATACAATCTGCTCCTGACTCTAGGCCTTCACTGACTCTTGTCAAGATTTTGAGTGTCAAGCATTACCTTACTCAAATACATAGCCAGTTTTTAAACTCAGCCCTTAGGGCAGGCCACAGCTTCCAGGACATTGATGTAGTGACTCTCCATCTTTTTTCGGTCTGTGGACTTCTTCCAGTGGTAAAAGCTCTGTGGATCACCTGCACCTCCAACTCTCCCTTGCCACAGGCAACAAAACAAAACCCAAACTTAAAACTAATGGGAAGCCTGGCACTATTTTAAATGAGACACCAATGAGATGATGTCTGGTTTAAATGTCATAAGCAAATTATTTACTCATGCCAGAAACCAAAGTATAGGCCTTGCCATACTGCAAATATTAGCACGTACAAGAGATCAGTCTATGTACCTGTTCAGGATAAACTTTGGAGGTTGCTAGTAGTCTCACTTGGAGACTCCATTTTGGGAAGTATTGTTTTCCAAGAGTACTGCATGTTCATTTGATCATGCAGCAAATTCACTTGTAAATTTTCTTTTCTTCTTTTTTGGTAGAGAGACAACAGGGAATAGTGGAAAAACTGAATTTTCAATCAGAACTGAATTTGAATTCTTTTTGTGCTAATTACTAGCTGTCGTTAACTTCAGTAAGTTTTCTTAATGTCTCTAAGCTTCAGTTATGATAGATATATTTGTGTCCTCTGTATGATAGATATATTTATTCCATAGGGTAGTTGTGAAAGTTAACTAAAAGAATGTATTTTATGTAGCTAGGACATTAACAAACACATAGCCCTCTAATTCATCTCTTTCCTTCCTCTTCCTAGGCCACAAAACTAAAGTAGGATAAACCAAGAAGGGGCCAATATTATACCAGTGTCACATTTTATAAATTTTAGAGGAAAAATTTGTCCAATACTGGGATCTCCAGGCTTTTTTTTTTTTTATCACATCAGTCACTTCCATCTTGAACCCAGACCTCACAATGATTCATTGAAACCTCTGTCTTGATGGACAATTTCCATGTCCTCTACTTTTTGTTTTTCTGACATACTACTTTGCTAAATCCAGACTTGGATCATTCCAACTGCCAGCTTCTCAACTTCTACAACCAATAATACCAAATCTGCTGAGGAAACCACACAGTTGTGCTAATTGGTGTTGCAGCAAATTTGTGTTCTCCAATCTCAGCTTTACAGCCCTGATCACTGCGCTAGTCCATGCCCTAGAGTGAAAATTCCAGAACTTCCTACCCCACCATCTTTCCACTGTCTTTTCTAGAGATTTATTTTAACTCTTATTTCATAGAGAAAATTGAGACTATTACAGATGAATTCTTTCAATTTCCCACACCTGAAGATGATCTTTATTTCCACTCATTTCCTTTCCTTTGGTCTCAGAAGCAGCTTCCCTTCTCCTGTCCAAGGTTAATATCTCCATCTGGCACTAATGCCTATCTCTTAATATTTCTTTAAGAACTTCATTAGCTATTCTCTCTCTCCCTTTGTATTTTTAATACATCTTCCCCCTTTCGATCGACATATAAACAAGTCCAAGTTGCTCTCATACTTAAAATTCAGTAACCCTCTCTGGATACTGCATTCCTAATCAAGCTACTACCCTCTCTCTTCTCTTTTTTTTTCTTTCACAAGCCTCTTAAAAAGTGATTCACACCACTATCTCCAATTCCTTCCTAATTTCCCATCCTCTCACCAGACCATTATAAACTGCTATTTATCCCTAAATCTCCATTGAGACTGCTTTTGCAAAGGACACTACTGATCTCCTAATAGCCAGAGCTAATGGATTCTTGATTCTCATATTACTTAATTACGCTAGGTGAATCTGGCACTGTTTAACATTCCCTTTTTGAAACTCTGTCCTACTTTGACTCCTTAGGCACTACTTTTAATCCTACCTTTTTAAGTATTCCTTCTCAAGCTCCTTTGCTGACTTCTTTTCCTCTGTTTGTTCTTTGATGGTTGTTTTCCCTAAAGCATCATTCTTGGCCTATTATCTTCTTAATCTATGCTATATACCTGTGCAATTTATTTTCATGTTTTTAACTACCACTCATAAAATTATTAAATCTCTATCTCCAGCCAGCTCTTCCTACCATGTTTCAAATCCTTACTGATCTTCTCAATCCAGTTGGATGTTCCACAGATACCTTAAAGGTAACTCACAGGTTAAGAAACAAACTCATCTTGCCCCTAAACCTATTTCTACTCTAATATTTCTTATCTTAAAGAATGACAACCCTAACTAATGAGTTATTCAAGTCATAAACCTAGGTTTTGTCTTATATGTTTCTTTCTTCCCTACTTTCCACACACAATGTACCAGTCATAGTCTTCTTTGTCTTTGGACCCATTCCTCACCCTTCTTTGCTCTGCTTTTTTTTTTTTTTTTTTTTTGCAGAGGGGTTGATAGCTGCAGGCTGTGTTTCCCATGCTTCCGTGTTAGGAGGCTCTGATTGGATTCAACCAATAGGAAACATCCATAGGAAATTGGAGGATGGGTGAAAAGGAGAATCCAGTGGCTCATGGCAACAGCTGTGTCTCCTCCATGTTTTCAGCTAACACTAGACAGGTTTGCAAAGATTCCAGCTTCCATGGCATGACCTCTGCTCTTGGTCTCTGGTAACAATATCTCTTCCTGTTGTCCTTTCAGCCTTGGGAGTGTCAGGAACTTCCTGCTGTTGCTAATCTCTGTGTAGCTTCGAAATCCCCTGTGTGTCATCTCAGTTCTTCCAACATCAATGTGACCAGTTATTGTATTTAACTTCCTTTGTGTTAAATACTTAGAGTAGTTTTATTTCCTTGTTTGGGCCATGGATTAATACACTTGTTCATCAAGCATTACGGATGCTGTCTACTTAACATCCTTCACATCTATCTTTAGTCCACAGTCTCATTGCCACTGCCTTAATTCAGATTTTACTGCAATACTCTCTCCTAACTATCGCCCCTTTTACCTATGCTCCAGGCTGTAGGTACATTGATCTTTCTAAACAATAAATTTTATAATTTTGCCTTACTAAAATCCTTCAGTGTTCCCCATATAGAACTGTTTCCCAAATGTCAGTCATTTGTGCATCACCCTCATAATTTTGCCATATCTGTGTACCGTCCATACTTTTATTTAGGTAATATTTTTCTTTAAATTTATTCATTTAAAAAGTTTTAGCTTTGCCCTAAGCAATTACATCTGTGAAATCAAGGGCTTGAAGGTCTATTTTTTCCAATACACATTAAAATAAATACTATTACAAATAACAACATAACCCATATACCCATCTAAAATTATCCCTCATATGTATAAGCACACTTGGAAACACATTGGCCTGTAGGATCAAGTAAAAAATTTTTATTTAGAATTTATAGTCTTTTGTGATCTGTCTCTTGAGGCTTACTTCCCCATCTATTCCGTGGGACCCCACTCACACTCTTTGTTCTGGCTACTCACCTCCACCACCTCTAGTTCAAACTGATCATCTACTCCATAATCCACTCTATGTCTTACACAGACACACTTTTTGCACATACTTATTTATAGGGTCTTTTTGTCTCTACTAAACTCGTTTACAAAAATCATTGCTGATTGGTGTCCAAGGTCTATATGCCTATGTTATTCTGGAATACTAGATAATAAGGGTCCATTTTTCCCCCCCAAATATGTAACCTCTCCTTAAACAAGATTAACATCAATATTTTTTGCTGGAAAAAAATGCTGTTTGTTTGTTATCAAGACAACACTGAGTCATTACTGTAAAGTGGTATTTTACTCTTTCCAGTTTCATTTAACATATAGACGTACCTTGGTAAAATTTGTTAGACTACCAGGCATAGAAATTGGACTGGAGCATAGAAATTATAGTTTGCACTCACATTAATTCCAATACTTATTTTGGCTTTCAAAGTATAATAAAAGTACCTAAAGAGAATAGAAAAAGCTACATCTCTTACTTTTTTATGCAGCAGCATGGCTTGAACTTACTTTTGACTTTATGATTTTTTGCTGAGGATAAGGCTCTAAGTAAAGAAAAAAAGGGTAAAGTTGCAAGTTTTTACAAGCAGCATCACAGACTTATGGAGCTAGATGGTACCTTAGAGATAATCTAGTCCAACCTCCTAGTTCTACAGATAGGAAGTGAATAAGGTCAAGAAAGAGGGAAATTCCAGTCAAAGTAAGGATTTCTTTTTTGGCAGAAATGGAAAAAATACTCCCATTTTAAGCTATCTTATTTATTAGCACACAATTCACGTATACAATAGCTTGAGCTATTTGTGCCAGGAAGGGGAGACCAACACAGTCCTGAGATCACTCAACCCCTGCAGAAGACAGCAGAGTGACCTGTGCCCACAGGAGGCATTTCTTTTTAAAATCAAATACACTCTTTAGTCATTATTAGTTTTCCTTCGAACTCACCCTAGAGTAGCCTGGAGGAATCCCTATTTCACAGATTGGAAATTAGAGCCAGGGATCAGAAAATTGCTCAGGAAGACAAAAGCAGTATTAGGATTGAAACTGCCTACATTGGTAGTTTTGGACTCCAGAACTGTATATCGATAGGCTATATTTTACACATCTGATATGATTTTGGATTTTAAAAAAATTTGACCTCTGCTTTGTTCTTTTCATTTCTGATTTGTGGTCCAGTCTTAATGATAAAACCCCAGAAACCTCAGGAAGAAACTAGGGCTATATAATGAGCCAACATAGACTATACTTTTAGATTCAGTGACTGTTATTATGCTAGTAGATAATACCTCTTCCCCTTGTTTCCCACTCTCCATTTTCCTACTCATTAGACAAGGATAAGAAAGGAAGTGAAACACAAACCTCTACATTTACTTAATTGTCAAGAGCTCTGAAAAAACCTGTGATTAGGAAAGAGGTTGAAATTAATGGATAAAAATGAACTGTAGGACTTACCTGTGGAATTACACTTAATCCATACTTTGCCTGCTCCCCATAACCCCGGTTAATTACGAATTGACTGCACTGCACAATGTTCTTTTCTGACAGAGGTGTCTGTCATGAGAGAGTATTGTGTTACCTCCCTGTATTTGTCAGCTGAGAAAACATTTCTCTGAGGAAAACATTCAGTATAATAGAAGATAAGTACTAATACAGCAGTAGGAGGGCCAATCTTATTTTTAAATTATCTTTAGTGATTGAATTTTGGAAAATAAAATAAATGGCACTATTTGTTAGAAAGACATCCATATGGACAATTTTTTGGTCAGATGTAAAGTGATAGTAGGCTTGGGGAACTTTATATACAGAAAACTGGTGTATTTGGACTGTCTCCAAGTTATCTTTTTGGAGAAGTGGCTGAAAATGCCCAGTATCCTTTCAGAAGTGTACTAAGTGGATACCAGAATAGGGGTTCTTAAGATATCCCTCTGACCCGCCTCTACAAATAGAAACTAGTGCTGATTTCCATTAGCAGACTCCTTCAGCTCACAAACCCATTTCCTCGCCTCATTGGCAACTCCCTTTTGAAGGACTGGGCTTTTCTAATAAGCATCTCACTTGGACTTTGTTTGCCAAGGCATGGCTAGACTTTCAAGTTTATTTTCTTAAGCCACTGCATTATTTCTCATGCCTCATGCCTAAAAAATAAATTTGTAAGAAGATAACTATTTCGAAGGACAGCCAAAGATATTTGTGACTCTGACTCAAGGGGAAAGGTTAAGCAATCTGATGTTTTTAACCGTCTTAAAGAAATTTTGAATGAAGGCAGGTGGTAATGATGTACTGTAAAACATGCCAATAAAAGAAACAACAGAGCAGTGGCATGTGTTATAGAAGAGGAGAAATTAAATCTTAAATTAAGGAAGTATTTTGATGGTACAACTAAAATAGCAAAAGATCTTTTCTTAGCAAAGAAATGATAGTGGTCAGCAATCACGTAGAATAATTGAGTGCAATGGGAAATGCCTTGGGGTGCCACTGGGTGCCAGTGGTAGGCCTGAGGCTTGGGTAGGAGAAAAGGAGAAACAGAAAAAAAGAAAACAAGTAAGACCGTTGAAAATAAAGGAAGATGAAAAAGAAAGAAGGAAAAGAGAAATACATAAAGAAGGAATAGCCAGAAACAATTCTTCTGATATAATCCTATAATAGTAGGACCATAAATTGTGAGTTAAAATTTTAAATATAGGCAATAAAGTAAAAACATTGTTTATACAAATATTGTTTATTAAAAAAGCTTTAGATTTCATATGTTCTAGGAGTAAAACCCTTACCTGTGAAATGGTTATATATTTGTCACTACTTTCATTCTTTTAGTAACTGTGGTTGTATAGTAAAGTGATTAAAGTTAGTTTCACAATAGTTTGGTAGCTATAAACATTTTGTAACAGTCTGTCCATTATCTGGCTCAGTGGTGCTCAATGCTAACACTTTTATGGTTATGAGGATGGCATTCTGGTTTTTTGTTTTAAAAAATCTGGGCATTGGTACATGGTATAAACCCATTCTTTAATAAGACTATTAAATACTTTAACAAACTGTCTATATTATAAGAAAAAATAAATCCTTTACATAAAATAGATTATAGGAGTTATCTTAAAGAGACCAAAGTTAATCAGCCTATACCTTGAGATTCATATGCTAAGATACATTCATTTTCCCAAGGCCTAAGAAAAGCATGGTGTCATCATCATTGATGGTGGTGCAGTATATGCTACTGTCATTGCTATTTCTGCTTATCAAAGATCGCTATATTTATGACATGGAAATGAGCCATGGCTTGAATTTGTGAGGTTATGGAGAACTCATTGCTCTTCAGCATCATGCATTGTTGAGTGAATGAAACAAACTGAATTAATAGTCTAGTGAGGGCATTGTTCTGTTAGTTGCAGAGCTGTGCTATCTCCCTTAAGACAATGTTGAAGAACTTTAGATAACACACGTTAGCGTATATAAAGGATGCTCTCTCTATGTATAGAATTAATTGTCAAATTCTTCAAAGCTACTCCTTTCTAAAACTTTAGAAAATTTTGGCAAAGAAATATAGTTAAATGCATGGCTGAAAAATCAAATAGCACAGAAGAGCTTATACGGAAAAAAGGCAGTTCTCTCCTGCCCACTTTCAATCTGATTCCCCAATGACAATCACTTGTAACTTTTCCAAACAGTTTTTCCAGTATTATCTCCATATCTCTTAAGTAATATCTTTATGTTATCATTTCTTAATTGATTTTACACATTGTCTATTGACATCCCACTTTGCTAGGTGAGTATCTGGTGAGTTTACTTAAATTCCTGCCCAACTCTTTCTCCCTATATAATTTGTATCCCTATTCTCAGTTCAACCACTAGTTACCTCTGAAATGTTAACTATAATTAAACTTCCATCTCTGGTTCCATGTTTCTTGATTCCCCACTTTGTAAGATGAAGCCATTAGCACTCCTACTCTTTTTTTTCACCGTACCTCATCATCCCCTACCTTTTAACCACTGTCAGTTATACCTTTATTTTTACATTGTTAAGGTTGATAACATTTACTTTCTCTTAGGTAACCATATTTAACTGTACTGTAATTAATCAGATTGATCGATTCTAAAAGTTGAATACCTGAAAGTAGTCTTTATATGATAATAACTGTAGTTTACACTGTATAGCCAAATTCTGTGCTGGAATGGTAATTGCTTCTCTACAGGACTAATGTTATGCTCCTGACTATTCAATGGAGAATATTCTGAGGACCAAGTTCAAACAGATTCTCCTATTTTTATACTCTACCAAACATTCAATCTTGATATCAATGCTCCCTCTTTTTTGCTGGTTACTATTGGTATACAAGGGCAGGGCAGTGGCAGTAGTCACCAAGACTTAATAGTCACTGCAACAATTAGAACTTAGGCTAACAAAATATTTTTTTAGGGAGTAGTATTTTGTCACTGACATATTTTAGAATTGCTGGTACATGACGGTAACAAAAAAACTAACCAACTTTTATTCAGTTTCATTATAGTTTTTAATTCTCTACAAAAAAAAATGCATTCTCATGACTCTTACTGTCCTGGCCCTTGTTACACCAATGCTAGTGACAGCTTTCCGAGAGTTCTTTTCTATTTTCTACCCTCAAGTATGTGCTACTGTACAGTGACTATCATAGGACTTCTATTTCTTTCTATTCTGGTTTAGATCTACTTTTTCTTTAATCCCACGGCTTCCTTTTTCTTTGCTCTCTAATTTTTCTTTCTTTTTTTTTTTACATTTTTTTATTGAGTTATAGTCATTTTACAATGTTGTGTCAAATTCCACTGTAGAGCACAATTTTTCAGTTATACATGAACATATATATATTCATTGTCACATTTTTTTTCACTGTGAGCTACCATAAGATGTTGTATATATTTCCCTGTGCTATACAGTATAATCTGGTTTATCTATTCTACATTTTGAAATCCCAGTCTGTCCCTTCCCAGCCCCTGCCCCCTTGGCAACCACAAGTTTGTATTCTATGTCTAGAGTCTATTTCTGTTTTGTATTTCTGTTTTGCTTTTTTTTAGATTCCGCATATGAGTGATCTCATATGTTATTTTTCTTTCTCTTTCTGGCTTACTTCACTTAGAATGACATTCTCCAGGAACATCCATGTTGCTGCAAATGGCGTTATGTTGTCGGTTTTTATGGCTGAATAGTACTCCATTGTATAAATATACCACATCGTCTTTACCCAGTCATCTGTTGATGGATATTTAGACTGTTTCCATGTCTTGGCTATTGCAAATAGTGCTGCTATGAACATTGGTCTAATTTTTCTGTAACAATTTTTAAGTAATGTCTAAGAAAGGATGCCTAGGAGGTCAACTTTCTCAGTCTTTTCATATCTGAAGATGGCTTTATTTTATAATCTTAGTTGATATATGTTTGGTTTAAAATTCTGGATTCAAAATAATTATCCTTCAGAATTTTATAGGTACTCTGTCATCTAGCATCTGGTATTGATAAACTCTATGTCAATCTGACTCTTGTTCATTTGAAAGTAAACTTTTTTTTTCCACTAGAAATTTTTGGGATCTTCTTTTTATTCTTGGTGTTTTGAAGTTTAATGATGGTGGTTGTTGTTTGGGAGTTATTGTCAATTCCATGTATTCTATTACCTCAAAGATCATTTTTTATTAATTTGGTCTTTTTCTTTCAGGGCAGAGGTTTTCCTCAGTTGTCCTGTGGTTAATGATTATCCATTATGGTTATGAATGAGAAAATAGAAAAGCTGACTTGTATATGAGAATAGGGCTCATGGTTTGGAAGGGTTTGCTTTGGGTTAGCAGGCAGTGAGCTAGTAGATATGCCAGGGAACTTAAAATGCCCCAATGAGGAAGATTTTATTCTGAGACACTAACTCCCATGCTAGCTTTTTTGGTTCTTTCCAGGAAGCCTTTGCCTAGGAGTAAATGTGTAGCTTCATGGCATTCTATGTGGGTAATGGGAAATGTGTGGGTAGGAGGTCAGCATTTCCACATACACACTGCCATCATTCTCCCTTTTCAGCTCACTTTTTACTCCCACCCTAAAGTTTTCACTAAAAGATTGCTCAGCTCTATCCACTATAGCTTTCCTCCAAATGTTTTCTAGGCTGTGACTTTCTTTTTTCCACTTTACCATTTACCATTTTTTCATCTGTATTTTTGGCTTCCAGAAATTTCTTTGAAGTGTCTCATCTACTGCAACACATTCCATTTCTTTTTACATTCCCTCCTCTCCCAACAAGCAATTTTTGAGCACTTAGAGGACTCCACACCAAGTACTATTCTAAGCACTAAGAACATGATAGAGAAAAAGTGGAAGAGACAAGTATTGAGGACACAATTGTAAAGGACAGTCTAGTAATAATAAACAAAGTAGGTAATATAAACACAAACAAGGTAATATCAGAGAATATTAAGTTCTATGAAGAAAATAAACAGAGTAGTGTGATATAGAGGTATGATGAGAGGCAGAGAAGCTGGTTAGGGAAGATATCTGATTTGACCCTAAAATCATGAGATCCTGAATCAGGAAAGATCATTCTGATTTGAGCAAGTAGAATGATGAAAAGCATTAGGTCTGGGGAAGGGCACTTCAGAAAAATGGAATAACCTTAAGATAGGAAGCAACTAGCAAATCCAAGGGACCAAAAGAAAGCCCAAATGGCTGCAGATCAATGAAGAAATAGTGGGGCAGTAGGAGAAGTTAGAGAGGGAAGTAGAGTGTCTTGAAACCATGGTAAGAAGTGTGTATTTGATTGTAATTGTTAAGGAAGACCAAATCTCCCATGAAAGGACACAACTGTTTTTTTTTGTCTCATACTTTCTTTTTTTCCCCATGATTATTTTAGTGGAATTTTAATGTGAGAGGCAATATAGTATAGTTGTTAAGAACATGGAATTTGGATTCAGATTACTGGCTCTGCCACTAACAATTTTTGAGACTTTGGGCAAGATAGTTTGCGTCTTTGTGCCTCAATTTTTTCATCTGTAAAATGAAGATAATAATGACACCTAGTTGATGGAGAATTACTATAATTAAAGTATGTGAATTACTTAGAATGTTGCCTGGTACATAGTGAGCACTGTATAAGTGTTAGCTATTACAAATATTATTATTATTGCTATTATTATTGGACAAGGAGAATATAAATATGTGTAGTCAGTCTACTTTCTTGAATAAGAAGCCCAAAGGTGTTGATTTGCTCAAATAGTGTTTTACAGAGCCTAAGAAGGACCTAAGTTGTCTGTAGCATGCCATTACTTGTCACAGAAATTAAATAAAAAGATTCTTTAAATCATTTTTTTCTATATCTTTATTTCATATATTCAAAATATAAATGGAGATTGGATTGTTTTGTTTTTTTGCTGGAATTCTCCCTTTTTTGTAGTTAAAGAAAGGTGTAATGTTTGTTTACTAATGTATAATATGCACTATTTTCCAAATAATACATACTATAGTCTGACAATGAAGAACAGCCATCCTCTGCCCAGTTTATCCCTATTCCTCATTCCTCGGGTTTAATCACGTTTAACTTTTTAGCTGTTTACTACATAACATTAAATAATATGCTTAGACTATTTTTTTTAATATTTCAGTTTTAGATAGTGTCTATTTATTTCCAGATATGATACATGAGGATTTCATTCTCATACTCTTCTACCACTTCAGATCCCCATCCTCCTACTATAGTTATAGCATTCTTTTTAGTTGAATTGATAAATAGTGCTTACATTATTGCAGATAACTGAAATATTTTTCACTGCACAGCCAAGTTAGTCCTTGCAAGACATTTGGTCCTGTCTAAAACATGTGTAAGACATTTGGCCCACACCAAAATGTCCCTGAAACTGGGTCCTGTTTAAGACATCCATAAGACATTTGGTCCACAGCAAAAGGCCCTTAATATTTGGTCCTGTCCAAAACCATTTGGCATGGATGAAATATGCTCATGGATATTTTGGACAGGACCCAATTTCAAGGACATTTAGGCATGAACCAAATGTCTTATGGACCAAATGTCTTATAGACATCTTGGACAGGACAAAATGTCAGCCAACCCATTTCCTGAATTCCATGCCTATTGTTTCTTTGTTTATTCATTTTTTTTATTGAAGTACTGTCAGTTACAACACATCAATTTCTGGTGTACAGCACAATGTCCTAGTCATGCATATACATACATATATTCATTTTCATATTCTTTTTCATTAAAGGTTACGACAAGATATTGAACATAGTTACCTGTGCTATTTTTTATTCATTTCTTTTGCTAAAGCTTATCCTCAACTAAGAAAAGATGCATGGAGGGTAAATTTCATTCAATTAATAAATTGACTGGATATAGGAATTTTGGTTGAAAATAATGTTCCCTCTGAATTTTCAAAGTATTGCACTATCAGCTCCAAGTATTCAGAACTGTAGGGAAAATCGAAGTCATCCTGATTCTCATTTATTTTATATGACCTGGTTTTTTTATTTGAAATTTTCAGGAACTTCTCTATTCCTGGGATTCAGAAAATTTGTAATTACAAGACTTTGTGTGTGTATGTGTTTCTTTTTCATCTGCTATCTTGGGAACTTGATGGGCCCATTCAATCTCATGAATAGTGTCTTGAAGCTCTAGGAAGTTTTCTTAAATAATTTTCTCCCCTCCATTTCTCTGTTCTTTCTTTCTGGAACTCCTGTTGTCTATAGTTAGACTTTCTGGATTAATCCTCTGGTTTACTTATTATTTAAAAATAATACTCAGTAAAACTGACTTTTCTCTGATTCACTTTAGTGTTTCAATCTTTTGAAATCTGTTGATAATTGTTTTAAGATCTAGCATATTCTCTATTTTAGGTAATGTCCCATTTCACCTGTGAGAATGTGTATTTTACAGTTGCTGAATATGGTATTCTATCACTGTCAATTTGATCAAGTTTTTCAAATCTTCCATAATTTTGATGATATTGTCTCTTCTTGTTCTAGCAATTACTGTGAGAAGAGTTTTAAAATCTTCAACTACGATTGTGGATTTGTTTAATTTTTCTTTCAGTTATGTAAATTTTTTCCTTGGGTCATTATGAACCTATGTTATTGGGTGTGCAAACCTTTAGTATTTTCACATATTTTGATGAATTAAACCTTGTGTCATTATGACATAACTTTATATCTAGTAATACACCTTTCTTTGAAGTCTACTTTATCTGACATTAATATAGCTACACAGTTTTCCTGCAATTAGTACTTGCATTGTATAGTTTTTTCTTTATATCTTCATATATTGTATGCTTATATTTAAAGTGTGTCTCTTTTAAATAGCATATATCTGGGTCTTTAAAAAGACAATTGACAATTTCTGTCCTATAGTTTAACATTTTAATCTATTTATATTTAATGTAGTTATTGATATGGTTGGCTTTAAGTCTACCATTTGCTATTTACTTTATAATTGCACTATTTGTACTTATACTTTTTATTTTCTTCCTGTCTTCTATTTATTTATTTATTATTTATTTAAAATTTTTATTGAGTTATAGTCATTTTACAATGTTGTGTCAAATTCCAGTGTAGAGCACAATTTTTCAGTTATACATGAACATACATATATATTCATTGTCACATTTTTTTTCACTGTGAGCTACTACAAGATCTTGTATATATTTCCCTGTGCTATACAGTATAATCTTGTTTACCTATTCAGAATATGTCTGTCAGTATCTACAAATTTTGAAATCTCAGTCTGTCCCTTCCCACCCTCCGCCCCCTTGGCAACCACAAGTTTGTACTCTACGTCTATGAGTCTATTTCTGTTTTGTATTTATGTTCTTTTTTTAAATTCCACATATGAGCAATCTCATATGGTATTTTTCTTTCTCTTTCTGGGTTACTTCACTTAGAGTGACATTCTCCAGGAACATCCATGTTGCTGCAAATGGTGTTATGCTGTCATATTTATGGCTGAATAGTATTCCATTGTATAAATGTACCACATCTTCTTTATCCAGTCATCTCTGTCTTCTTTTTAATTAACCAGGATGTTAGGAATTCAATTTATATCCTCTGTTGGCTTTTTAGCTATACATCTTTGAATCAGTTTTTTAGTGGTTGCCTTAGAGATTACAATATAAATCCCTAATTTGTCACAGTCCATCTTGAATTACTATTCTATCACTTTACAAATGATGTAAAAAAAACTTTTAACAGTACAATTCCATTTTTGACCCATCTAGCCCTTGGTGCTATTATTCTCTCATATGTTTCTTCTACACATATTATAAAACCCACCATATGTTCTTAATATTTTTGCTTTAAATAGTCAATAATCTTCTAGAGGCATTAAAAATAATCTTTTATATTAACTGGTATATTTACCATTTCTGGTGCTATTCATTACTTCCTGTAGATTCAGGCTCACGCCTTTTTCCTTTTTCCCTTCACCCTAAAAAATTTCCTTTTGTTTTTCTTGTAGTAAAATCTGTTGGTAACAAATCTCTCAGCTGTTGTTTGTCTGAAAATGGTTTTATTCTTCCTTCATTTTTTAATTCAGTTATGTGGTCTGCAGCATTTTAAAATGCCCCTCTTCCACGATTCGTGGCCCCTGGTTATTCAATCAAACACTAAGTACTGCTATGAAAGGATTTTGCAGATGTAATTAAAGTCTCAAATTGGTTGGTTTTAAGACATCTGGGTGGGTCTGACCTAATAACATCAGCCTTTTTAAAGCAGAGATTTTTCTCTGGCTGGTAGTAGAAGGGGAAGTCAGAGATATTTAAATTGTGAGAGGAATTCAATGTGAAAGAAATTATCTGTTGCTGAGATGTAGGAGGCCATGGGATAAGCAATTGAAAGTAGCCTAGATGCTGAGAACAGTCCCTGGCAGACAGAAAAAAAATGGAGGGTTTCACTCTACAACCTCAACAAATTAAATTCCGCTAACAATAAGAGTAAATTTGGAAGCATATTGTCCCCTAGAACCTCAGGCTGAGAACTCAACCCAGCTGACACCTTGATTTCACCCTTAGTAGAGAACCCAGTCCTGTTATACTGGACTTCTGACCTACAGAAACTGTGAAGGAATAAATAGGTGTTGTTTTAAGTCAGTAAGTTTGTGATAACTTGCTATGCAACAATAAAAAACTAATATAAGTTATGATTTACATTCAATAATGCTCAGATCTTAAGTGTGCAATATCAACTTTGTAAAATGCATATACTTATGTACTCACAAGATATAGAATATTTCCGTTATCCCAGAAAATTTTCTCAAACCCTCCTAGTCAACCCTACCACCACCAAGTAAGCATTGGTCTGATTTCTATAATCTATAGGTTAGGTTTTTTTTTTTTTTTCTGTTGCAGAATTTCATATTAATGGCTTCATTCAGTAGATGCTTTTTGTGAACAAATATTTTTATTTCTCTTGGATTGCTGCCTAGGGGTGGAATTGCTTTGTTATATGGTAGACTTACAATTTAACTTTATAAGAAACTACTGAGTAGTCTTCCAAAGATGTGCCATTTTGCTTTCCCACTACCAATGAACAAAAGTTCTGGTTATTCCATATTCTCTCCAACATTTGGTGTTGTCATTTTTTGTTTTGTTTTGTTTTTAGCAATTTTAGTAGGTATTGCTATATCTCCTTGTGGTTTTAATTTTCATTTTCCTGAAGGCCATTGATATTGAGCATCCTTTCATGTTCTTCTTATCTATTCATCTATATCTTGTTTTCTGAAGTATCTTCAAGTGTTTTGCCCAGTTTTACTGGGTAGCTTTTCATTCACTATTGAGTGTTAGGAATTCTTTTTTTGTGTTCTGGATACAAGTTATTTGTCTGTTGTCTGTTGCAAATATTTTCACCCAATCTGTAGCTTGCCTTTTCATTTCCTTAATGTTGTCTTTTGATGAGCAGAACTTTTTAATGTTGATGAAATAAAGTATATTAATTTTTTCTTTTATGGTTCATGTTTTCTAAGTTCTCTCTAAGAAATCTCTGCCTACCACAAGTTTGAAATGATATTATCCTATGTATTCTTTTAGTAGCCTTATAGTTTTAATTGTTGTGGTTAGGTCTATGATCCATCTTGAATACTTTTTTGTGTGTGGTATGAGGCAGTAATCTAGGATTTTCTTCCATATGGGTACCCAATTATTACAGCATCATTTGTTGAAGAAGTTTCCCTTTCTCCCAGTGAACTGCTTTGTACCTTTTTTGAAAATTGTATGTGTGGGTCTATTTCTGGACTCCTGCTTTTCCACTTATCCTTTTTAAAATCCTGTCCCCTAGTACTACCTTGTCTTTATTACTGTTCCTTTACACAAAATCTTGAAGTCAAATGGTATGAATCCTTCAACTTTGTTCTTCTTTTTCAAGATTGTTTTGGCTATTCTAGGTCTTTTGCTTTTCCAAATAAATTTTTAAATCAACATGTAAATTTCTTAATAAAAAGAGAGATTTTTTTCTGGATTGTATTGAATCAACACTGTCCAAGAGAATTTTCTGCAAAGATGAAAATGTTTTGTATCTGTACTGTCTAATATGGTAGCCACTAGATACATGTGGCTGTTGAGCAATTAAAACGTGGATAGTTATAAATGAAAAAAATTATTTAAATTTTTTATTTAATTATAATTAATTTAAATATAAACACCACAAATCTAAAAAGTAAAACAAATTAATGAATATAACAAAAAAGAAGCAGACTCACAGATATAGAGAATAACTAGTGGTTACCAATGGGGAGAAGTAGGGGGTTGGGGAAACATAGGGGTAGGGATATCTCCTCTTTCATTCCTGATATTGATCACTTATATTTTCTTTTCTTTCTCACTAAATCTTGCATTCATGTTGTTAATCTTAAAAAAAAACTTTTGGCTTTGTTGATAATCTCTACTATTTGTTTCTTTATTGATTTCACTTTTATTATTATTATTATCATTATTTTTTTCTTCTACTTACTTGGGTTTAATTGGCCCTTGTTTATCTGACTTCTTGAGGTGGAAACAGAAATCATTGATTCTATATTTTCTTTTCTAATACAGGCATTCAGAGTTGTAAAATGTTCTCTAAGGGGTGTTTCAGCTGTATCACACATTTGACGTATTATTTTTATTATCATTTATTTAAAAACATTTTCTAATCTCCCTTGTGATTTCATTTTGACCCATGGATTTTTTAGTAGTGTGTTACATAGTTTCAAAAATATTTGGGGATGCTTTGTTTCTTGTTGATATTGATTTCTCTTTCGATACCTGGGTTATTGGAGAATATCCTCTGTATGATGTCAATCTTCAGAAATGTACTAGGACTTGTTTTATGGCCCTACATGTGGTATTTTGGTGAATGTTCTTTACCAAATGTCTATTTTGCTATTAATGGACTTGATGGTACATAAATTTCAGTTAGGTCAAATGGTTGATGATGTTAAGCCTTTCATTTTATTTCTGATTAATTCTCTACATATTCTATGAATTACTGAGAAAATTGTGTTAAAGTCTTCTTGTTTGTAGATTTGTCTATACTTTCCTTTATTTTCTGATAATTTTGTTTCATATATTTAGGGACTTTTCATCAGGTGCAACATATTTAGGAGTGTTATCTTTTCTTGATTAATTAACCCTTTTATCATTATGAATTAGCTCACTTTATTTCTAGTGTATCTCCTCATCATGAGCTATGTTTTCTGATAGTAACATAGCCATAATATCTGTTTTTTGCTTACGGTTTGCATGGCATATCTTTTTCCATCCTTTCTATTTCAGCTTCTTTGTGTCTTAATGTTTAATGTGTGTATCAAGTAAGAAACATATGGTGGGGTTTTACTTTATCATCCCAGTTTGGCAATCTTGTATTTTGATTGAGGTGCTTAGTCTATTTAAACAATACAATTATTGATATTTTAGATTGAAGTCTACCATCTTGGTGTTTGATTTTTATTTATCTCATCTGTTCTTTATTTTTCAGTTCCTACTTTCCTTACCTTTTTAAAGTTAATCAAATCTGTTATGTTTTGACCTTGCCTCCACTTGCCCAGAGCCAGTGGTTCTCTACACACCTGGTATCCAATGGAGCATGAGAGACATGCTATGCACCAATGGAGCAGATATGGGCAGAGCAATGGTAGCCAGGCTCAGACTGGGGCTGTTGTTTCTGGTGCTGCTCCTACCCACACAGATTTACTCAGATCAAGCAACTGTTGTAACCCTTTCAAGTAACTCCCCCCAGAATACACTGGCTGCCCCCAATCTAGTTAACCCCACCACCAAGGCAAGTGGCAGTGTTCTGCAGTCAACAGCCAGTCTCATTGTGACCTTGTTCTCTCTTCTACATTTCTACTGTTAAGAGACTCAGGCCGAGAAACATTTATACTTCCCCTTCTAAGCCCAATCCAAGTGACAAAGGAGAAACATGTCTTTGTTGAATCCGCTAATTCCACACTTTAATTTATTGGCACAGAAAATATTGAAAACCTAAAATTTAATTGCTTTGAAGGACATTTGAAGGGTTTGACTAGATCATGACTATCATAAATGCTAATACTAAATCAGCTGGAGTTTCATGTGCAAAAATGAAGAGAGACAGTATCCTAAATTAGTTAAGAGATGATTTCCTTAAATTTGGCTTAAGAAGTATGGACATATAAAACTCTACCTTGAAAATGATAATAGATTCTATTTTACCTAGAGATAAAGGATGGGATGTGGAATAGAGATTAAGTTTTCATTTGGTTCATTAAGTCTATAAGGTCATAAAACACGTAATACAAAAAGTTTCCATGATTGTACTTATATGTACATTAGCAGGAACTTCCAGGTATTACTATAAATCCTCAATACATTGTTTCAGCGGTACTAATTTAATGCTGATATACTTTATAAAGTTTTACATTGTTAAGGTATAAGTGTTCTCTTGGGAACTGAATTCTTCCTTCTGAGGCTTTGGATTTGACATTGCATTTTACTTTTTATATAGTAATTGATATATGCCAGGGCAATGATGGATTGGAATCTACCCCGAATCCAAGCAAAATGAGTAAATTTTGCTTATATACTTATCATCTATTCCTATTCAACAAAAGCACTGTATTCATTTAGCTAAACTGATAACAAAGACTAGAAGTACACTGACCTCAACTAATTTCAAAATGCTTTTTATTTCTGCATGTGTTGAATAGTTTTTATAATTTAAAAATGATCTATTTTGTATGCCATTTGCAGCAACATGGATGGATCTGGAAACCGTCATTCTAAGTGAAGTAAACCAGAAAGACAAAGAAAAATACCGTATGATATCACTCATGTGGAATCTAATAATAATAATAATAATAATAATAATAATAATAATAATAATAATAATAATAATAATAAACAACAATAAATGATCTATTTTGAAGGTAAAATTGACAAATGTTGAAATTAGAAAGGAAAATACGTGGAGGAGCCAAACTGTAAATCAAGCATTTGGAAAGTGAAGACTGGAAGCTTACTTACATTAAATTCAGAAAAAAAACTTTTCTACTCTTTCTGTAAATACTTTAAAAAACACTCTATGAATCAGAATAGCCATATTTGGAATACTTTCTGTTATCACTCAAGATGTTTAGATAGTTAGAACCCAGTTCCAAGCCTAAAGTGGGCTTGAGTTTGGAAAGTAAATGTTTTCATAACTGCCTCAATGCAAAGAAGTATTTTCAAAAATAGATACGCCCTGAAGTCTTTTGTTCACCTGATAACACACTGATTCTTAGATGTTCCAATATCTAATATGGCCATAGAAGTCTTGATAGTCAAAGTCATTTTTTTCCATCTTTGGAAAACTACACCAGGACAACCATATCTAATAGATCTCAAACTACTGTGTATGTGAGTGGACATTCCCTTTAGTTTTATGCCTGAATGCTATACATCTATTTTGAATTGTATATTGCGTTTGTGTTTATATGCTTTGATTCATAATAACTTCTCATGCTCTGGAATTGACTTACATTGAGCACAAAGTAAGAAGAAATCACTGAAAGAGCAAAAAAATATTTAGTATTTTATTTATTTGGTTATTTACTTATTTAGTTAAGTATTTTAATGTATTTCCCCATTGATATTTTAGTTATGTCTCATTATCATTTTTATATTTTATTTTTGTGATATCTATTTATTTAAAACTTTAAAAATTTAAAAAAATTTTATTGAGTGACTCTTTAAATTCTATAGTGCTTTACAAGTTTCAAAACTTTCACACACGTAATTTCATATAATCCTATAATAACCTTTAAAATAATCCTCTACCCCTATATTCCCCCCCCCCTTACTCTGCTCACTGGTAACCACTAGTTTGTTCTCTATATCTGAGTCTGCTTCTTTTTTGTTTTATTCACTACTTTGTTTTATTTTTAGATTACACATATAAGTGATATAGAGCATTTGTGTTTCTCTGTCTGACTTATTTCACTTAGCATAATGCCTTCCAAGATCATCCATGTTGCTGCAAATGACAACATTTTTTCTTTTTTATGGCTGAGTAGTATTCCATGGTGTGTGTATATATGTATACACACACACACTACATCTTCTTTATCTATGCATCTGCTGATGGACACAGATTGCTTCCATAACTTGGCAATTGTAAATAATGCTGCTATGAACATTGGGGTGCATGTATTTTTTTGAATTAGTGGTTTTGATTTTCAGATATATACCCAGCAATGGAATACCCAGCTGGGTCATATGGTAGTTCTATTTTTAGTTTTTGTGAAACCTTCATACTGTTTTCCACAGTGGCTATACCAATTTACATTCCCACCAACAGTGTAGGAGGGTTCCCTATGATATTTTATTTTTAATGATTATTCTAGAGATTATAATACATCTATAACTTATCATATTATACATTCAAAATATACTATATTACTTCATGAACTATTTAACAATTTTATAACAATATATTTCCAATGACTACTCTCCTATACTTTGGGTTCTTGTCACATATTTTATTTTCACATATGCTATATCTCCTACATTCCTTTGGTGTTTACATTAAAGAGAATTCATATAATAAATAAATAAATATAATAATTATAGTAAGAGTAAATGTTTCTTTAAATCTTTCAGCTTTAAAATCTTAATTTTATTAATTAAATCTTTAATTTAATCTTAGTTAAATCTTTCAGCTTTGTTTGCCAAAAATATTTTTATTTCACCTTCATCTTTAAAGGATATTTTAAAATTCTGATTTTATTATTTCTGATAAGAAAGCAGATATCATTCTTATTATTGCTTTCCTGAATAAAATGCTATTTCTTTCTCTAGCTGCTTTCAAGATTTTCTATTTACCTTAGTCTTCAGAGTTTGACTATGATTTCCCTAAGTGTATTCTGTGTATTTGTCCTGCTTGAGGTTTGCTGAGTTTCTTGGATTTATGGGCTGGTATCTTTTATCAGTTTTCAAAAAAAATTGGTCATTACCTCTTCAAATATTTTTTATGCTTCTTTCTCTGTCTTTTTCCCCTGGGAGTCTAATTACACATATGCTAGACCACTTGATATTGCCCTACAAGTCTCAGATGGTCTGTTCTGGTTTATTTCTTTATTCTTTTTTTTATTGTCTCATTATTTTGATTAGTATAATTTCTATTGATGAGTTCATCAATCCCTTTCTATTATGTTCAGTTTTATTTTCATTCCAATGAATTGTCCATTTTAGATACTGCATTTGTAGTTCTAGAATTTCCATTTTTTTCTTTTTAGAGTTTCTTTTCCTATGCTGAATTTTCATATCTGTTTACATTTTCCCCTATTTTCTCTAATTTTTCATACTTAAAATAAGTATTTCAAACTCTTTTTTTTCTCCTGTTAATTCTAGTAGCTGAATAATTTCTAGGTTTTCCTCTAACGAATTTTGTTTTTAGTATTATAATTCACATTTTCTTGGTTCTTCATGTGTCTGTTAATTTCTTTGTTGTCCACTGGACTTTGTGAATGATATGTTGTAGTGACTCTGGATTAAGTTTTCTTCTTCCAAAGATTATTAAATTTTGTTCTGGAAGGCAGTTAAATTACTAGAGAATCACCTTGATCATGTCAAGGTCTGGTTTTAGGCTTTGTTGCAGTGGGAGGGGGGTCGACTATTTCTATTTTGCCCCTAGTCCTAAGATGTAGCCCCTACTCCTGGTTTGTGGTTCCTACTCCTAAAGTGTGGTCTTTCTCAGGTTTCAAGTGAATGCCTGGTATGTTTACCAAAGACCCTTCATTCTAGATGGGTCAGAACTCTTAATATATTCTCAGCACTATGTGAGTTCTGAAATCTCTGTTGAGCTAAGGATTTGTCCAAGAAACCAAGGGGTACTCCTGCGCAGATTCCTGTAACCCTTTCTTTTCTAGTAACTGTTTCACAAATTTCAGTCAACTGAGTAATTCATAACTCAGATCTCTCTTCCCTTCACTCTATGAGACTGCCACTTTCTGCTTGGGCTACACATTTCTATACTACAGTTTGGAAATTGCCCACAGGCAGAAAGCCAGGGAGTATGTGGACTGTGACTTGAGTGCTTCTCCTGTCTTGAGTATAGCAGACCTGCATGTCCACTATCAAATGCTTAAAAATTATTGTTTTATATATTTTGCCAGGGAAGCATCAGAGTGGTGCCAAGGCCTCTTGATAATAAAGTGATCCACACCCATGTGAATCAGTGTCAAAGACATTAATAAAATAAAATTAAAATACTGTAAAAGAAGGAAGCTGTGAAACAGATTTCTCAAGATATTGCTTGAGAATCTAGGAACTTTCAAAAAGTATCCGGTGTTACTCAGTTTAGTTCTACCTATTGCACCAATTCACTATGCCTTTTACTCTAAGTGTTAGAAAAGTGAGAAATTGAGCATTTCTTCAAGTCCTTGCAGCAGTTACAAATGCATGCCTTGTGAGACTACAGAGACTATGAGTGCACTGTGAATAAGGCACTTACCCCCACCCCCACCACTGAAGCTAGCTCTAAGTCAAGCAACTCCTTGATATTGATATCCGAGAAGTCTCAGTAAAATGACCTTGCCCAAGTGAATTCAAAATTAAGAGATAATACAACTGCAGATACCTGTAAAAACATTCTTATTAAGGAGTCTTCTGAATTAAATACCTGTCATGAATTAAATTGCCATCTTCTTTGGAATTTTTCAGTGTTTCCTAAAGACTCTGCATCTAATGATTCCAGGTGTGATAATGTATTGCAGTAATATCTGAGGGCATTATTTCAAGTCTTGATTAATTAAATCAAACACAAACATGAAAGTAAAACTTCCATTGTTTCAGTGTCACTTTCTGAGGCAACTGCCTTTAGCCATACCCCTTCTCATCCATCTGCAGCAAGAGGAGATGCAAGGGAGTCCTTTCCTTTAAAATACCAAGATCTATGAGCCTCCCTGGGGGCAACTCAATCTTTACTGTGTTTTTCTTCTACAAAAGTCAGTAATTTCTGAGTCACTTCATTGTCCACTGAGAAAAAAAATTATGTGGCTTGGTTTATCAGCATATGGAGTCATTCCAAATTAAGTTAAGAAATTATTGGCCTCTATGCATGTGCTAGAATGGTGGGATAAATATTAGTTAGCCACTTCTTCCTACTTGGGCTAAGCCTCCAAAATTCAGTTAGCACTGATGTTGCCACATGCTTGCAACTCAAGAGCAATATTACCTATATATAAGAATTCTGTACAAATTGTCAAAGCAACCCTATTATAATAGAAATCAAGAAGAACCACAAGTAACTCCATGACTGTTTCTTCACTCTTTGTATTATTCTCAACTCTTTGGGGATTACTTTTCAAATCAGGAGGAGACACACTCTATCAAATCACTAGGTGACAACATTGAATTCTCTAGCTGAGTTTATAGGACTATACTCACTAAATGCTGATATCCTCAGCTGTCTGCCCCTGCAAATTCTAGGTTATATTGAGTCATCTCCATTGGAAATTTTTATGCTGAAAGATCTCCTAGATTCAGCTCTTTAGGCTGATCAAATTGCATAGTTAATTGCAAGAGATCTCAGATTATCTTGGGTCTTGAACTAGACCAGAAGGGGGTATCCATAAGGAAACTACCTAAGATATTTTAAGACCTTCAAAGCTGTCAAGATGAGTTATCTGTACATGAAGAATGCCTTGTGTGGGGGAATTGTAGCATTTTTTCAAGAAGGCAGCTTTCTTGTTATCTTGGCCATGCTAAATGTAGCATATCCAGGGTCTGTTTGCATGAAAACCTCAGATAGAAGCTATTTCTGATGTCCTGGAATTGGTTCTGATATTTTAAAGACTGTAAAAGAGCATAACCTATGACAAGCTACTTGAAATAACCAATTAAAGGTACCTACTTTTCCAATGGGTGGGGGTTGGAGGATGGGGGAGAATGGAGAAGCAGAGGGATCAGAAAACTTAGATAAGAAGCTATGTTAACTTTGGAGAGCCATTCTAAGATAATGATTTCCTCATTGAGCTAGGCTCCCTTTCAAAATGTCTCCAAAGAGGTCCCAGTACCACCTCCAATCTCTGCTGTGCCAGTTGTTTTCAATATATGGAGTAACAGAAACTTATTTCTGACAATATGGCCTACACATTGAGATCTTAAATGTGTTCAACTACTTAGAAAATAATTTCAAAGAAAATTTAGAAAACACAGAGAGGTTGGAAAAAGGGGAAAAAATGAACATAAATTCCTACCCTCATCCACCTTTAGAAAATAATTACCATTGATATTTTGGTGTATTTCTTTCCTACTTTTCCAATTCATTGAAAAAAAACATTAAACTAGTTTTTAAAAATTAAATAACTTTGTACATGGCAAAACACTTCCAAGGAACTCAGAAGTGTCTAAAATAAAAAGTGAAATTAATATCCTCATCTCCATCCCCTAGTTGCTCTTGAGTCTCACACAGACACCACTTAGGTTTGTATTCTTCAGGTGGTTTCAAATGTAGTATTAGATAATGTGTTTATGCTCCTATTTCCTAGTGTTTTAAACAATCTCTATTGGTTCATTTCAATTTAGGAGAACTTAGTGGTTAATAGCATAGATTCTAAAGCCAGACTGCCTGGGTTTGAATCCTGGCTCTGCTACTTCCTGGCTTTGTGACTTTAAACAAGTTTCTTAATCTCTCTGTGCCTCCATTTTCTCATCAGCAAAAATAGAGATAATAATAGTACTTACCTTACAATGTTTTTTTGAAGATTACATTAGTTGATACACGTAGGATGTTAAGAATACTTTTTAGCACATATTTAATGTTCAGTAACTATTTTTATTTTTATTATCCTGAAAGATGAAGATCCTACCTCATTTTCATGACTTCCTATTTCATTCTACTTCCCCGTATTTGTTATATTATTTTTAGCGTGTTTAAAATAGATTTCAGTAATAAATTAAATCTATATATCTTATTTTAATGTTAGACAGGGTCTATTGATCCTAAAAGGTGAGATATGAAAGATAATGAAATTAGCATCTTTTTACTTATTTCTACGTTCCTGCCTCTTCCTACTTCCCCACTTATACTATACTTTCATATGACCAAGTTGGTTAATATTTCCATTCTGTTTTGAAACTATTAGTCTCTTGTGATTCTTTTAGCTCCTTGCTACTCAAAGTGTTGTCCTTCTACCAATAGCGGTGGAATTTGGGAGCCTAGGGGCTTGGTAGAAATGCATAATCTCATGCCCTACTCCAGATTTGCAGAATCAAAATCTGCATTTTAAAAAGGTCCCCAGGTGGTTCTTATGTGCATTAGAATTTAGGAAGACTGCTTTAGAGTAGTTGTTTTCAACCTGACTGCTTCCTATGTGATTCTAATATGCAAGCAGAGTTGAGAATCATTGGTTTATGGATATCTGTTGTGGGGATCTAAAGTTACCTCGAACTCTCTTCAAGCCCCAATCCCCACTGAAGCCTCTCCACCCTACTCTATAATGTAGATGCAGTTTTCAGGTTTAATCCTGGGGGCAAGTCTAAAATGCCAGGGACAAGTCTAAAATGCCAGCCTCTGTTTGCCTTGAATGGGAGGGAGAGCCTGGGTAGGAAGAGTTCTTATTGGTCTAGCAGTTCTGAATTCAGCTCCTTAATTATACTGAAAATTACTCCATGGCCCACTTATGCTCTTGTATTTCCTGAGTCTGAGCATGGCTTTCTTAGAGCTTTCTTGAAAAAAGGTACTCTAACTGCCCGAGTTTTGGGTCACAGTTTTCCCTCCATTAAGCAGATCTTACTTACTTTCTGTCTCTATGGATCTCCTCAAACTTTCTGGGCTATTGCTGGGTACCTTTCTTATTTTGTAGCCCAGTTATGGTTTAATTATTTTGTGGGGGGAGGTAATTAGGCTTATTTATTTTAATGGAGTTCCTGGGGATTGAAACCAGGACCTCATGCATGCTAAGCCGGCACTCTACCACTGAGCTATACCCTCCCCCTGTATGTGTATTTTTTTGGGGGGAGGGGGAGTAGTTAGGTTTATTTTATTTATTTTTAGAGGTAATATGGGGGACTGAACCCAGGACCTTGTACATGTTAAGCAGGCACTCTACCACTTGAGCTGTACCCTCTCCCAACCCAGTTTAATTATTTTGAAAATGTATTTTCTATCATGTCAATGAGACTACGGAAAGGAAGAGAAATCAATACGTGTGCCCAGTCCTCCGTCTTTTGCTGGAACACTTTCCCCAGCTGTGAAGCATTCTCCAAACTGTCACCATCCCACCTCAACACCCTTAAACAAATAGTAATGATCAAGGAATTATGCAGACAACTAAGAATGTACTGAAGTTGATTATTCAGGGAGACTGGCCAATACTTGCTAGGTCTTTAATTGGTTCTTTTGTCATTTCATATTCAATGTAGTGAAGCAAGCTTGTTGATTTACTAATTGTATGACATCTCTAGCCTTGTCCTGATTGTGCCCACTCAGACTTAGGTAAAAACTTAAAAGTTTAAATTCCAGATGTCACTCTCTTTACACATAGAATAACATACTAACAGATGGTATGCATTTAATAAATAATTGTTAGATGATGAATGAATGCATGACTATGTGCCTACATAGTCATTTGTACCATGAGACATTGCCTCTGCTAGTAGGTTAGGAGCTGACCTAAGGTGGGTTTCTGCTCTCTAATTTAGGCAACAGACCCTGGGTCATATGAGTCCAGAGTCAGATGGGCAGGTGTCGCATTAACATGATCAATAGTAAAGATCTTCCTAGGGAGATTTGTCAACAGCCAAACCATTGGACTCATCTCTGCCAGAGCCATTTGTTGATTTTTTAGCTACACTTCTGGAGGACACATCATAACAACAAAATGAAGAAAGCAGTAATTCTTCTCTAGCTCCTGAGATGGTCAAAATGGAGTCACCTGGAATTTCAACTCTTACTGGACTAATACAGCAGCTGATATCCACAAGGGAGCTCCCTTGTCAGTTTAAAGACCATATTTTAGTTAAGGGAAGATGTGGGTTATATGTGCACCAGGATGCACTGTGCCAGGCAGTGCTTTTGTTTCCTGGACTAAGTTATGATTGCAACTTGTACGGATTGGTTGGTATAGCAGTAGAATTAAAATACAGTCTTGTTACAGACCAGACAGGATGTTAGTCAGGGCTTTACTTGGTGTAATACAACCTGACACAGTAGAGATGATCGCCTGGAGGAAAACCTGTCCTCTAGCCCTCTGAGCTTGTATAGCAAATGGCAGTATTCTAAAGGAATTCTGCTGTCTGTTGGATAATGTTGCCTTTGCTCAAAACACATGCTGACCACCTGTGTCCTACATTTATCCTCTGTTGCTACTTAACCATCCATACTAAGAATGTTTTCTTAAAGTCTTTCCCCTTCATCTTTCCCCTAGTTTAGTTACTTGGCTAACTTTCTGCCTTTTTTCGTACCAGGAGTTCTTGCTGCACACTCTTCAACCCCAAAAAGAGGAAACAAGAGTCTATTGACAAAGGAAGGATAAGTGTTTTAAGGGCTTAACATATTGGGAAAAAAAATATGTGGAGGAGTTGGGCTCAAGCAGGAGGGACATTGTTAGAACAGAAAGTACTCTGTCTTTTGTGAGAGGTCTTTTTGCTGGAGCTATAGCATATGGCACTTGGTGGTATGACTGTCCATATCCTGGAATTTCTTATAGGAAATAGCTACATTTCAAGTGGAAACTTTGGTAGGGACAGGGCCCTAGAGGAAAAACAATCAAAAGGATTTGTGAAAACAGAGGAGAAAAAGAAATATAGAGAGAAGAGGGAGAAGCACAAAGAAAGCAATATGATTAAGTTGATGGAAAGCTGTGCACAGCAACAGGAAACAGTCTTGAAAGCTGTATCCCTTAATGTCCTACAATCCTAGCTCTGAAGAAGGCAATCAGAGACAGACTCATAAGGGCAAAGTATATTGAGTAACCAGCTCGGTAACCCTATAGAAATCCTTAGTGAAAAGCCATTTGGATAGAATTCTGGCTTGTTAGAAGAGCTACAGAATCACTGTAAGAGATTTTTTTTTTTGACCTCTGAATATCTACATATTCAGTTATCACAGCATAATGGAAAATACATTAAATTTGTAGTCTGATGATTTGGGTTAAATATTAGATCTGTCTCTCACTAAACCTATGAGTTTGGGCAAGGTAGCAAAACTTCCTGAGCCTTAGTTTTCAGATAGGTAACATTTATCTTATGGAAATATTTTTAATGTGTACCAATTGAGATCATATAGGAAAAATGCTTGCTTAAAAACATTTACTATTATTGTCATTATTTTAGGGCATAAGTTTTCAGTTTATTAAAGCAAAAAATTATATTCCTCCAGGATACTGTCAAGTACAGATCAAGATAACTGGGCCATCCATATGGCCTTTATTGTGTTAGTTTACAACTTTAACCCTGTAATGTTTACTCCTTCATGGTCTTTTAATTACTACAAAAGATTCTTTTTTGAATATTGGAGATACACATTCCTACTCTGCAGAGAGAAAAAAATTGGTCAAGGATGGACTTCCCCAAGATAACTTGTGGAAATCCTTCATCCTTACTATTGCTAAGAATTCACATTCAAGAACAATCAGATTGTAAAATACTTATCTATGGTGGTCATGAACTCTTAATAAACTCTAATTGTTCAATATTCCGAATAAAAAACTTGAGGAAGAAAAATATGGCTAGTTACTAATGAAATTTGACCATAATTTATTAAATTGAGAAGAACATGGCATCCAGTTTGACATTTTCTTGTTTACACCTATGTGCTGAGATCAGACCACAGATGCAGCAGGTTAGTTAGGTGGTTCTGAGAAGGGTAATGAATTTTAATATTGAATAACAGGACCTAGAATTTACAGAACACCTGATATTCGAGTACTTCTCAGACATAATCTCATTAATTTTCAAGCCCATCCTGTGAAGCAGATGTTGTTTTTGGTATACTAATAGGAAAAACAAGTATCCAAAAGGTCAAAAGACAGGGTAAAATAAGTTAAAGATACAGCTAAGGATTAGAATCCAGGCCTATTACCTTCCACCCTGTTCCTTTTATTACTTTGCAAAATACCAAGAGGTGACAACTTAAGTCAAAAAGATATTCTTCCAACCATATCAAGTTAAGAAGAGGATTGTCTTTGGGATATCTCAAATTTGGGTTTTTGTTTGTTTGTTCACAGACTGTTTGGTACCTACCATAGCATAAAATTAGAACCAAATCAAAAGGGTTTTGTGATATTTTATACCTAAGATGACCAGAAAGTCTTTATTATAACTCTTTCCTAGGTATGTATTTCCCAAATCTTTTTCATGTGTTGTGTCTCTTCTAAATAAATACATCAATGATCATATGTTTATGAAAGATGAAAATATTAAATAGATGGCTGAATGCCTAGCTTTTTATCTCTAGATCTTTGATTTGGCCACAATTCAATAAATAGTATCTAAAAATTCTATTTTCCTATTTACCATAGCATAGGTCATTTGCTAATTTCCCACGTGAAATATATTAGTGGACATGTCTCAATGCAATTTTCATTAAGTTATACCCATCAAGTAAGCTGCAACCACTAGCAGGTTATTGTTGAAGCTCTCAAAAATTAGTAGGCTAAGGTTCTAAGAAACCTAACATTGAAAGAGTTCTTAGAGTTTCAGATGCTATTTTCACCTTTCAAAATTGTTCACTTATAAGCAGGCAGGAAACCTACTGAGGTCGTGTCAAAAGGTTATAAAAATGATGGAGTAATTGACTTGTTTCCTAGTTCCAAGTGTTAGAACATAATATCTTAACTTTTAGATGTTTATCTGTTAGTTGGTATTATGAATGGACAGTATACTGTTTTCTATAGCCTATCCATTACAGAATAGTAATCAGGAGTATTTTTAGGATCTTCTGTTCTTGATAATAAAGATTAAAGTAAGGTGTTTCCATGTTTCAGGAATCTTGATTTTTTTTTCCCAAAGGTTAGTTAGCAATGATAATGATGATCTCACCCTTGTTACTCTTTAGCTTAAATCATAAGGGAAAGTAGAGCAGGTGATGGTGAGGGTAGGGGAGAGACAGTGTTTGCAGGCATCATGCCCCAATTACCAGATTTCATTAAGGAAATGATAAAAATGTATTCATATCAATAAATTAAATTAGAAGAATGGGATATAGAGTCTGTTATCTTTGGGTAGTAGAGTTTTTCTTCTCTCCCCAAGGATTTCCAGCATTTCCCGAAGTGTTTATTTTGTTTTGGGAATCATGTGGTTTTCCTTTGCATTATATTCACCTTCTCAGTCTTTATATTCACCTTCTCAGTCTTTATATTCACCTAGGAATTTTTCCATTTTCATTATATCTAGGCTCATTCACAAACAGACACTCCTCTAGTACTCTGGAGCCATTGAAAAGTCAGGAAGTGAATCTATTCTCAGTAATGTGCGAGTCAACACATAGCATGTTACATTATGAAGTTGTCAAAGTTTAAGGGTTTTAAATTTAAAAACACAAAATCAGCCCTGGTATTTTCAGCTCCACAGCCCTTTATTGAGCCATTACATTTTGCCAAACACTGTCCTACATTTTGGAATACAGAGATGAAAAGACATAATTGCTGTCCTAAAGAGGCTTGCAAGTGATAGGGGAAACAGGCATGGAAACATATAACTTCTAAACCAATCTGGTAAGTGCAGAGGTTGTTAAAAGAACAGTCCCTTGTTCCAGATGACAGTCTGTTATGAAACTCAACATATTTTCCCAACATTTACCAAAAGTAGCTTCTGATGTCCTGGGAAATTGTTTGAGCAAAGCCTCTATTATCCTCCCTTAAAACACCCTCCCCCAATTCATGCCTCTGCTGTTAGATGTTGCTATGTTTTGTCTGGTAACTATAGTTTCCCCTCCTTTCACACTAGCTTGAAAGACCAATTTAGGGCTCAAGTCCTAATTTGCATATACCTATCTATTTCAGGAAGGACAGTTATGTCTTTTTTGTTTTTCAGCCCTGTAAGATAAGTGTATTTCATGGATGAGACAACTGAGACTCCATGAGTAGGACTTTCCCAAAGTGGCACAGCTGATAAGTGGCAGAGCAGAGCATTAAAACATGGGAGAGTTCTTAACCATAACACAAATGTTTCCCTACAAACATGTTGGTCTTTTGGGTACTACTTTCATGATTTTCCTATATCTGTGTTAAGATCTATGCTATTATTTATTTAATTAAAAAAGTTACTCCCTCCTTTTTAGAAACCTTCATCTTATTCAGGCAATAGAACCTGAGTAATCACAGTTTTCTGATGCTAGCCATATATATGTTTGTGTGTGTTTGTGTTATGCAGAAAATAAAATAAGTCACTATTGTCATAGCAATATTAGTTTATGTACAACCTAAAATCATCTCACATATCACAAATAGTATGCATGCCATTCTTTGGAAATCATGCCCTACTCTATACTATTTGTATATGTAGCTAATTTATCATGATTACATGCAAATTTGGTAGTGGATATATCTGATTAAAACTTGGGTCATTAGGTATTGTCTCTTTTTACCTTCTCCAGAAAAATAAATTAATTTACAGAGCAATGAGGACCATCTGAAGAAGTAGCTATGGCTCAGATATAAGAGAAAGTGAGAGGTGACTGGTGGAGCAATAACCAGGGGAAGAATATTTTATTAAGAAGAACATTTGGACTGAGGAGAGAACAGAGTTCACTAGTAATCAGTTAAGGGGAGGAAGCTTGGACCAAAATCCCGAGAAAACAGCAGTATTTAGGAACTTCAAGTTATACACCAGTGATTGCAATGTGTAGATAGGTGAAGCAATGCAAGCTTCTTTCACTCCAGTGTTGTTACAACTCACTTTGTGGAAATGTGTGTGAAATTAGGGCCATTGGTGTTTCTGACACTATTGCAACTCCACTTGAGAGACTCCCAGGACCTCAGGTGCTGGGAGCGTGAACAAAGAATAAGCAGTTAGCTAGCTGCCTGACTGTTCTAAGGGCCAAGAAAACAGTTTGTATGTTTGAGCAGGCCTGAGTTGTTATTATCTTTGCCTCTCTGGGATAAAGCAATGATTATAGATATTAATGAGGAGTGTTTGTTTGAGTCCTTGTGGACTGTTCATAGCTTAAACATGAGTTGTTGCTGTTGTTTTCAATTTGTACCATTAACAGAAAACATTTAAAAAGAAGCCATAAGATTAAGGATGAAACCAGGAGGCTTGTGGTGAAACCCAATAAGGTAGTATCCCCATTTTGTTCTAATTGGTTTTAACTAGCAATCAAAGAGGCCAGATGGCCTCCCCTGGGAAGGAGAGCACTACATTTTAGGGAAATATATGCTTGTCCTTCTTCATGAATATTCGTACTCTTGGTCTTGCCAACATCATCATTTTTTCATTTGCTTTCTTCAATACCAACTCAGATTTCATTTGCAAGTTTTAAAGAATATGTCATTGGTATTAAAATACCAATACGTGGATTTTTTTCATTAAGGTGCTAGTTTTGTTAACCTGCATTTTGGTGTCCTTTTATAAATTGGGGGAAATATCCCTCTTTAGGATATATTCAGGACAATTTAGAAACAAACTACAGAAATTGACAATAAGATAGTAAGTTTGTTTTTGAAATCTGGAGTCATTTCCAGCAAATCAATGAAGAGGTGAAGAATTAAATGTCATATGTGGAGCTAGTCAACAGGATAGCATATGAGGGGCCGAGGAAACTTCGAGAAGTGAGGGAGAAAGGCAGAGTAGTGTGTACAATGAGAGTTACGCCCAAACTGTCAGATTGAGTTGTAAGTTGCAATATGTAGTTCTGTTTGTAGGCTTAAAAAATGAGATTGAGCTTTCCATCTTCTAGGGTCTTCCCTATTTTCTTCCATTTGGCTTGTGTTAAAAGCTAATTTTGGCACTATGCCATCATCCACTCTATATATTGCTTCTAGTTTTTGCAAGTTTTTTTTTATTACATGTACTATGTTCTGTTCAAAACAGCTCAGGTGAGATTTACTACTATTTACATGCCCCTAAGTCATAAATATCAGACTAAAGAGAACATACATCATATTGATCATCAATCTAAAACATTCTTTAAACATCAACTCTTTGCAAGACACCATATAGGACTATAGGTAGGACCACAAAGAAACTACAGTCCTTGGCTCTTAGCACTTACAATCAAGCTAGACAGAAAAGGAATCAGTCCCTGAAGAGACAATTAGTAAACACTCTAAAATATAGTCTATGCTTTAAAAAAAATCAAACAAATATATCAACTTAACAAAATTATTTCTCAAAATTTCAAAGTTGTACCCTTGGAGTTTACAAACTTATTCTGAAGTGACTACCACTATTCAAAATGATCTTTGGAAATCCACTTTGATATTACCTTCAGAGTCTGTGATCCAGTCTTTGGAATTTCCTCAAGGGCCAAAAACATTCCTACTGAGAAGGTGAAAATCGAGTTCAGGGAACCATTAAGAGTCATTTGGAGTCAAGGGTGGGTAAATAAGAAAGCCAAACAAGCTAAGTAATGCCACTTTAGGGTGAAATTGAGGCATGCCCACAAATCAATGAATGGTTTGGAAAATGATTTTGAATGCAATTTATCTATATGAAGTTCCAGGTTTTTTTCCCAGTGTTGGTGTCATTGGAATAGGAGGACAGACTCCAAGCTATGGACAGGCAGTTCCCAATCTGGATACTATGTCTTTTAAAGGAGAGTTAGAGAGAGAACTTCCCCATACAAACAATGTCATAAGTGGTAGTTTGATCTTCAGACCAGATAACAAAAGCCTCCTCTCTTTTAATCACACTTCATGAGGATTTAAAGCCTTGTTTCTATGGAAAAATGCAATTGGTGTTCAAGTTCTCCCACAATTCTTGCAGCAGAATCTAGGATTCCCTTGTTTCTGGGATGACAGAGCTAGGAAGATCAGGTATTTTAGCTGGAGGAATAATAATAGACAACACAAGAACCATTAATTTGTTCACTCTGTGTTTATAAAACAATCATTCCCCAAGTGTTTTTGAAATGGTTCTCTCCTTTTCAACTCCTCCAAGTTCTTGCTTTGTCAGTTATCCTCTCTCTTGTGTTTTCTCTGCAGACGTATTCAATTTTTCCCATTGAAACAAACAGGCTTCCGTCCAACTTGATATCCCCCCCACCAATAGACTTCATACCCTCTTTCTCCTCTCCTTGTTGTCCAACCTTTTCAAGACAATAGCCTACTACTGTCTCCAATTTCTCACTGCCCATATGATACTTACTCTGTTATAATCTGACCTCTGTCCCCAGAATCCAGAATGGTAAATTGATGATTAGAAACCTTCCTGAAAAATCACTTTCGTTTGGTGTGGATAGAAGCCTGATTGCAAGGTATTAAATACTGTGTGGGCAGCGAAGCACTGAAGGCACAGATACTCACAACTTCTTGTGAAATTTAGCAATGAAAAAGAGGAGCTTGGGGTGGGGATTGAGATAGGGTGGCATGTGGGTGGAGCGTGGGGAGGAAGGCTCAAGCAATGTTTTTTGTTTAGATAGGAAAGACCTATATATGATTACAGCCGTATGGAAAAGAGCCAATGGAGGAGAAGTTGGAGATGTTAAAGAGATATATTCTAAATGGAAGATCTGGGCTTCAAAAAAGGGATACCTCTTTCTGTGGACTTATGGGAAAGATAAGAGGATGAGCATGGCTTAAAAGGCAATTTGAAAGTGAATTAATCAGGGTTCTCCAGAGAAACAAAGCCAATAGGTGATTATCTATCTATCTATCTATCTATCTATCTATCTATCTATCTATCTGTTTATTTTAAGGATTTGGTTCATGTGATTATGGAGGCTGACAGGTCCCAAGATCTTCAAGGTAAGTCAGCAGGCTTGTGGCCTAGGGGAGCCAAAGTTGTCATACCAGTTCGAGTCTAAAGACCTGAGAACCAGGAGAGCTGATGGCATAGTTCTAGTCTGAATTCTATCAGGGTTCAGACCTAGGAAGAGCTGATGTTTCAGTCTGAGTCTAAATATAAGAAAAAGCCAGTGTTCCAGCTTCAAAACAGTAAGGCAAGAACAGTTCTCTTTTACTCAAGGGAGGGTCAGACGTTTTGTTCTATTCAGGCCTTCAACTGAATGGATGAAGGCTACTCACATTAGAGAGGGCAATCTATTTTACTCAGTTTACTGATTTAACATTAATCTCATCTAAAAAGACCCTCAGAGAATGACCCAGAATAATATTTGACCAAATATCTGGGCACCTGTGGCTCAGTCAAGTTGACACATAATATTAATCATCACAGAAAGTAAACCTAAAAGTAGTTACAGTAGAAAACTTCAATTTTTTCTGAAAGCTCCAATTCAAGACCACATTTGGTCAGCAAGTTACAAATTGACTTCAGGGTGTAAAAACTACAAAAAACAGTGGAGTACTAGGGCAAATAATTTTAAAGCTATTCTATGTAAATTTGTGTCTCTCCTCTTCATGGTTATGAAAAATCTTCATTTTAAACCACTTCCTCCATCAGCTTACTCAGTGTCCATGCCTGAATGTGGGTAGACCACTCCTAAGAGATTATGAGGTTGACCATGACTATTATTATTGCTTTTTCCACCTTGACGTTCTTGTAATTATTAGAAGTAACTTCTGGGATTTTTCTAAAAGATCTCCATAGTCAAGCTTCCATTCAGTAGGACTTACAAGCCTAACTCAGAAATGTGGATGATTATGAACAATATCACTCATTTTAAATACAGATTAACCAGCAGACCATGTGACCCTAGTGATAGACTCACTGTTTATTGCTAAAATTACTGCTGAGAATCTCTAGAAGCACCTGTACAAATGGAATGTTTTTACATTTTCCAACCTGATTTAGTCTAACGCTTGGCTTGAAAATGCCATTCTTCGTGTCATGAAAAGTCTTCTTCAAATAACTACTCATTGGGGTCCTACACTTCAGGGCCAGATTTGTTTTAATACGGACCATGGTTTCTAGTGTCAACCAACTATATACATTGCTGAGGTTATCCTTAATTCACAGCTGCCTGCACATAACATTTTCTAGCATAGTGTTATTGGGAGATGTGTATGCACTTAAAAATAACAATCGGAAGCTAGGTTTATCAAGTATGGAATTGTTAGAAATGTGGAAGCATATAGCAAATACAAACTGTTCTTGAATTTAAGCAATCATGTTGTGGACCAGTCACCATGGGCTACTTTAGCAGGAAGATTATTCCTTAATATTTTGTGTGGTTTCCAGACTGAGTCTGGCAAGCATTACAAAGTCAGAGTGGTGTGGTTGCAGCCAGGACCAGACAACCTAGAGGATTCTGCTCATACTTTCCCCATCAACCCTAGCCCAAAGAGGGAACACCAATCTTGGGCTAACTCTCTAATTTCCTTTGCAAGTTCAGGATCAGAGAGGCTCAGAACCCACAGAGAACACTTATAAATTCTTTGTTTACATGTTGTTGTTCCCCAAAATACTCTTCTTGGTTTAACCAAGACTTATAATTTACAAAATCTTCCAAAGCCCTTCATGGCTTGTCTTTAACCAGATCAGTGTAACTTGGCCCTTGACTGGACACCATTGTGGGACTTTTCATGGTTACTTGACCACTTATGTAGAGGCTCCCATACCAAGATGGTATAAGCTGAATTTGTATGGGCCATCTGATCATCGTATTTTTAATCCACTTATTAAACCAGCTTTCATTTCAGTTTCCATTCCTGACTAACATTTTCCACAATGTCTGTTGCAAAGATATCTAATATTATTCCAGAAAGTGACCAACATAGGAGTGAAAGTAGGATCCCTAAAATATTTGGTCTTGGCTGTGCACTTCTTCATCAAAGCCTATTGAGTAATCTGTACCCCATTTTTATCATTTAGATTTAGGTATAAATAACCCTAAGTGCTTCTATGATACCATGTTTTCTGTGTTCTCCACAAAAGATAATCTTTACAAACATCAAAGGCAGCAGTGATGAATGACATTCACCTAATGCATAAAATCCCACTCCCACATCTATTTGAAGGAAGGCAGCCTGCTTTTTTTTTATTTTTTCATGAACTCACACCATATCAATCTGGACAATTCAGGCTGAAAACAACCATATAACAATCCAAACTAATTCATATAAAAGCAGAAGCTTTTTGCCTAAATTATCTAACTAATGGTAGATGTAAAGAGGGTGCTAGAGACATTTCATTTGGGCAAAAGACAATTAGATTATCCAGTTTTATTGACTTTATTAGTGTCATTAGAAATATGATGTGCTTAATTCTCAAAGATGATTAAATATCCTTTTCTTTTACCTGTAAGAAGCCAGCCTTCAGATTTCAACTTCCTGGAAAGGTAGATTAACTCTAGAGCTCAGAGGAAATGTTTAGATGAAGAAAATAACAGAGATATTAATTGTTGCTTCTGGAAAGTAAAGTGCAAAATGGGGTGCTTCTCATGATGTCATAATAATATGGATGTAAGTCAACATTTTGTTATGTAAAATAGTATAAGGACCACCAAGTATGTTATCTAGAGCCAAATGCTTCCAACACTTATGTGTTTCAAGGGCCAAAGATTGAACCAAGGGCAATGTCCAAAAAATGAAAATAATAGTGAATTCATTAATTTATTTTTTCACATATTGTTTCAATTACCTTAAGGCAGTTGTCTAAGTAAAGATTTCTACTCTAATCAATATTGTGAATATCTAAAAGTGTCAGTCTGGTGTTTTGGTATAAAATGTAAAATTATGAAATACAAATATAGTTGAATTTCTAACATCCTGCTAAACACCTCCACCATGTTTTTTCCAGACTCTAAAACTCAATGTATCCAAAAAGAAGCTGGCAACCTGCCACTCTGCCAACTCCTTCTTCCCACTCATTAGTTTTACCTTGTTATACTAAGTTCAGAGGCTCTCCAATTAGTTTATTAAATCAGAATTTTTATTTATTGAAGCTTTACTAAGACTCTATTCCTGAAGATATCAGAAAAGAAATTTGGGAAGTATTATATACATCACATCCACCTCAGGATTTGTTTTGTTTGATTTCAGTGATTTGGAAGGCTAGGTTTGGGTGTGTGTGTGTGTGAGATATTTTGAGGGGAGGTGATTGGGAAATATTTAAAGAATGCCACGAGAAGAGTAATTGAGTGGAAATTTCTACTTGATGCTGAGACAATGAGGATTAAAGAGCCTATCTACATTTCAGTTTAATTCTCTTCCTCTCCTGGACCTACTGCAAACAGCACAGGCTCAGGTATTTTTGTTATAGAAAAAGGCTATCACATGTACAGATAGGGGGAAAAGTACCTTTATACAGAGTCATCAATGCAGAGAATTTGTATAATTGGTTGATAAACAAAGCAATATTATGATGGGTCTTGTACCCAGGCACAGAAATGGTTCTGTTACACTGAATATTTTCCAATAGCTACATTTGCCTATAGAAGCTGTTACTAAAAGAAATAAGGAATGACCTTACCTGTTGAGAGCTAAACAGAACTGCTTATTGCTCTTTTCTCCCATCACCTACCTATGCATGTAACCTCTTCTGTTTCAAGACAGCCCTTTAATAGTATTGCTACAGAACCTGGATGAAAAGTGTGTGTTTAAGAGATTGATTAAATGGCCTTAGCAAGCAGTACATATATGCAGACTTCCATTTAGTTTATAATTTTATGAAAGGAACCAGGGTAGGCTTCTACAAGTTGAAATTGCCTGTTGCAGAAGGATGGACTAGAAAAAAGTTCTGGGGACAAGTGTTGACAGCTGGATTTATGAATTAGTCACTGATTTTCTCCAGAAGTGAACGAAATGGAGGAAATACTTTCAAAATCAGAGAAATTTTTAGGCAACATTTGAAAAGGGGAGAAGAAGAAGCTGTTTAGATAGATGAAAAAAGGTTTAGCAGAGGATCGGGATAATAATCTTCCAAGTAACAGTGACATTTCAAAATAACAAATGAGAATGACAGTATGAACTTCTCCAGAGTGACAGCTCCTTGAGCCTATAACAGAACCAGATTCTTCTTGGATTCTAGTGCTAGGACTTTCCATTGAAAAAGATCGGAGGATGATAAGTAATATCAGCTTACAGTCCTGAACTGTGTATGTCACATACTGAGCCAGTCCTTGCCGGAGAAGAAATGAGAGAGGGAAGCAAAGTGATGTGACAGTGAGCTTGTCAGATAAAAATGATAAGGTTTCATTCTTGATACCAAGCAATTTGAGAGTCAGAGGTCTGAAGAAGGATTGAGTAAGGTGGCCATGGTAACAAGAATGGAGGAACATTTTACTAGAAACATTTTGAGCTATTTCAGAGAAAGAAGATGGGTTGGATATGAAGGAGAGAAAACACAGTAGAGAAAGAAATAATAAAAATATAGATCCTGGTTTCAGCTGTCTAGATGAAGAAGGAAAGGAGGTTAAGGAAACCATGAAAAAAGACATTTAGATTTTGCAATAACCCAAATATCAGTTTTGCCTTAATAGTGCTTTATTGATCATAGAACAGGATGGGGTTCCTTAGGATTCCTCAATTTCTGTCTTCATCCCAGGGACCATTTAGAGCATTGATTCTGAACCTGGGGTTTATGGCCCCCCCCAAAGAGTTCATAAATATAATTCAGGGGGCCCTGGATTTGTAAGGGAAAATTTTACATCTTTATTTTCACTAATCTCTAGTTGAAATGTAGCATTTTCTTTAATTATGAATGTATGTACCACACTACAGTATTTTTAACCATCCCTGTAATTTTTCTACAGTAATAATCACAGACACTTGTGTATTATATTAAAGTTTTACAGACACTTTGAAATATAATTTTATTCATCACTATTTTGAATTTATGGCATTTATTATACTTATCATTATATCTTATTATTTAATGCATTAATTTAAAAGTACCTATATTAATATATCATAAGTGTTTGAAAAGATTTTTATAGGAGGTCAATTTCTGGCATGGATGGTATGAGGAGCTCCACTGACCTGCTCTCAATTGAAAATGGAGATTATATATTATATAAAATTACATATATATGTACATATGTGTGTGTGTGTGTGTGTGTGTGTGTATGTAAGTGGTCATAAAGGCAAACAGGAAATGAAGAATAGCTAATCAAGAAAATCTATGGAATTTATTAACAAAGTCTGGCGTTTGACTCAAGACCACTCTCTCCCATTGCCTTCTCAGTTTAGTGAGGTGACTCTACTCCAGATCGCTATAGCCAAGAACATGGGGCTCCCTCTGCTCCCAGCTCCCAGCAGGAGAGCTTTCTTAGCAGGAGGCACAAGATGTCAGTGTTTCTCACCCTGCTCCTAGCTGCCTATTGCTGAGGCTAAGCCTGGGGCAGTGCAATTAAGAGGTGCAGACTCCCTTCTTCTAACTCCCACTTGTGAAACAGTGGCTCTATCTTGGGTATGGCATGCTGAAAACATGTGGGCCTCAATAGCCCTTGCCCAAGTTCATGAGTTGATATTTCCAAACTAGGATAGATAAGCCAAGAGAACCTCAGATACTGCCACCCTCCCTTCACTGGCACTGAACTCCTAGAATTGTCCCCCCTATTGGATCTAAAGCCCGGGTCTAGATATTTTCCTGGGAGGGGGGAGAGAAGGGGAGACCTAGGCCATTAAGCAGATAGCTCCTGTTTTAGGAACAGACTTCCTTTGCAACAAATCGTGGAAGTGTAAACCTAAAAATAGCAAAAATTGTGATGAGGGGAATTTGGAACAGAATTGAGAATCTAATGTCAATACAGCATACACTATATGTCAGTTAGTGTGCAGGAGAGATCAGAATATTAAGAGAGCTGGGAGGAACCTTCATGAGGTCAGAACAAATATCAAGTACTGACCTCAGAAGTTATTCTGATTAGACTAGTTTATAGAGGAATTCATTCTGCAGGACATTGTAGCTAATAGAGCAATCAGCAGGCAACTTGTGGAGTTTAACAGATGGGTGTGGTCAGGGAAAGAGTAGAAGAGAGCCCAACTGTAACACTATCCCAGGGTTACTGTGTTCACACCCAAAGCTGTGATTCCTTGAGGAGCAATATCAAAGACTTAACACTGTGGAATGAGGGTAATAGAGTTCACTAAAATATCTAGTCATTAACTAACCAGATAAATAAGCAAATAACAATAACAAGCACCAAAGAGAGGGACCAGTACCCACAGTTGCTATAATATTTTATCTAAAATGTCCAGTTTCCAACAAAAGATTATGGGGCATGCAAAGGAATAGGAAAATATGACCCTTGTATCAAAAAAAAAAAAAAAAAAAAAAAGCAAGCAACAGAAATTACCTGAAAGAGCAACCAGATGTCAATTTAACAGGAAAAGATTTCAAAGTAGCCATTGTAAATATGTTCAGAAAACTAAAGAAAAGCTTGATTAAAGAAATAAAAGAAGATATAATGACAATGTTGCATCAAATAGAGAATATCAATAAAGAAAATGAAATTTCAAAGAAGAACCAAATGGAAAGTCTAGAATTGAAATGTAAAGTAACTAACATAAAAAGCACATTCTTTATAGGGGCTTAACAGTAGATTTGAAATGGCAGAAGAAGAAACTTGTGAACTTGAATATAAATCAATAGTGATGATGCAAATCAAAGAACAGAGTGAAGAGTAAAGAAAAAGTCTCAGAGAAATGTGGGACACCATGAAGCACGCTAGCATACATGTAATGTGAATACCAGAAGGAGAGGAGAGAGAATGAACTGATCAGAATGGCCATCATCAAAAAGTCTACAAATAATAAATGCTGGAGAGAGTGTGGAGATAAAGGAACCCTCCTACACTGTTAGTGGGAATGTAAATTGGTGAAGCCACTATGGAGAACAGTGTGGAGGTTCCTTAAAAAACTAAAAATAGACTTACCATATGATCCAACTGAAACTGACTCAAGAAAAAATAAGCAATCTGAATAGACTTACATAAGTGAAAGAGGTAAAAGAATCAATCAGTAATCAAAAACTACACATAAAGAAAAGCCTGGGCCCAGGTAGCTTCACCACTGAATTCTACCAAACAAGACTGTTTTAATATCCAACAATCAATTAATAAAATGCATCATATAGAGTAAAAAATAATTGCACTCATATCAGTAGACATAGACAAAGTTTTTGACAAAATACAACACCCTTTCATGATAAAAGCACTCAATAGACTAGGAATAGAAGGAAACCCTCAACCTGAGAAAGAGGATCTATGAAACCCGCAAAGCTAACATACTTAATGGTGAATGACCACATGCTTTCCCCCCAGGACAGAAATAAGACAAGAATATCCACCCTTGCCACTTCTATTCAACATTATACTGGGGGGATTAGCCAGGAAAATTAGGCAAAAAGAAAAAGAAAGAAATATAAGGCATTAAAATTGGAAAGGAATAAGTAAATCTATGTCTGTTCACAGATGACATGGTCTTGTATATAGAAAATACTAAGAAATCCACTAAAAAGTTATCAAAACTAATAAATAAGTTCAAGAAGATTGTAGGATACCAGATTAATATACAGAATCAATTATATTTCTATACATTTCAATGAACAATCCAAAAATAAGAATAAGAAAATAATTTCATTCACAGTAGTATCAAACAGAAAAAAATACTTAGGAATAAATTGAACAAAGAAATGTAAAACTTAAACATTACTGATTGTTGAAAGAAACTGTAGAAGATCTAAGTAAATGAAAAAATATCCCATGTTTGTGGATTGGAATACTTAACATTTTTAATTCAGTAACACTCTCCAAAATGATACACAGATTCAATGCAATCTCTATCAGAATCCCAGGTGAGTTCTTTGTAGAAATTGAATAAGCTGATTTTAAAATCTGCTAAGGCATCCAGAATAACCAAAACTATCATGTAAAAGAAGAATAAAAAGGTGGACTCACACTTTCCAATTTCAAATCTTACTCCAAAGCACCAGTAATCAAGATAGTGTGGTACTGGCACAAGGATAGAAATATAGGTCAATGGGAGAAAATTGAAAGTCCAAAAATAAACCAATACACCTACAGTCAGCTGATTTTCAGCAAGGATAGCAAAACCATTCAATAGGGAACAAAAGTCTTTTCAACAAATTGCTGGAACAACTGGCCATGTAAACTAATGAATTTAAATGCTTACTTTGTACCATATACAAAAATTAACCTAAAAGGTTGCTTCCATGTCTTGGCTGTTGTATATAGTGCTTCTATGAACATTGGGGTGCATATATCTTTTCAAATTAGAGTTCCCTCCAGATATATGCCCAGGAGTGGGATTGATAGATCATATGGTAAGTCTATTTTTAGTTTTTTGAGGAATCTCCATACTGTTTTCCATAATGGCTGCACCAAATTACATTCCCACCAACAGTATAGGAGGGTTCCCCTTTCTCCATACCCCTCCAGCATTTATCCATCAACAGATAACTAGATAAAAAAGTAGTGGTATATTTATACAATGGAATACTACTCAGCCATAAAAAAGAACAAAGTAATGCCATTTGTAGCAACATGGGTGGACCTAGAGATCATCATTCTAAGTGAAGTAAGCCAGAAAGAGAAAGAAAAGTATCATATATCACTCATATGTGGAATCTAAAAAAAGGGGAACAAAAAGAGGACACTAATGAACTCATCTACAAAACAGAAACAGACTTGCGGACATAGTAAACAATCTTATGGTTACTGGGGGAAAGGGGGTGGGAAGGGATAAATTTGGGAGTTGGAGATTTGTAAAGGTTAGCCACTATATATAAAAATAGATTAAAAAAACAAATTTCTTCTGTATAGCACAGAGAACTGTATTCAATATCTTATAATAACCTTTAATGAAGAAAATATGAAAATGAATATATGTATGTATATGTATAACTGGGACACTGCTGTATACCAGAGATTGACACATTGTAACTGACTATACTTCAATTTAAAAATGCAAAAAAAAAAATTAACCACAAAGGTCAAAGACCTAAATGTAAAAGCAAAAACTATAAAACACCTAGGAGAAAACATAGTAGTAAATCTTCATGACCTTTATTTGGCAGAAGATTTTTAGATATAACACCAAAAGCATGAGCAAAAAAAGAAAAAAATAAATTGGACTTCACCAAAATTTAAAACTTTCATGTCAAAGGATGCTATCAAGAAAGTGAAAAGACAAGCCACAGAATGGACTTGTCCGTGTCCAAATTTTCCTCTTAAAAGGATGGCAGTCATATTAAATTAGGGGCCTAACATACTCCAGTATGACCTGTTCTTAATTATATCTGCAATGATCCTATTTCCAAATAAGGTCACATTTTGAGGTGCTGGGGGCTAGGACTTCTTTTAGGGGGTCAAAATTCAACCCATAACAAATATATGTGTATATTTGTATATACTTATATATATATATAAATCCAGAACAAGGAACTTTGTAAAGACAGAAGGTAGATTAGTCATTGCTTAGAGTTAGGGACAGAGGTAGAGGGATAGGGAGATGATAGCTAAAGGATATGGGGTTTCTTTTTGAGGTGGTAAAAATGTTCTAAAATTGACTGTGGTTAATAGTTGCATATATCTGTGAATATACTAAAAACCACTGATTTATATACTTTAAAAGGGTGAATTATATGGTATATGAATTATATTTCAATAAAGCTGTTTTTTAAAAGAAAGGAAAAATAGATTTTTAAGAAATTGTCCAGTAGGGTTCAACAAACTTCCCAAGGGATCCATGGCACTTTTATAAAAGATAAGAGCACCTAATCCAAAGATACTTTAGTGAGTACAATTTTGTTCCCTAAGGCTATGCTGTCCAGTATGGTAACCACTAGTCACATGTGGCTATTTACATTTGAATTTAAATTAAATTAAAAATTCAGTTTCTCAGTCACACTAGGCACATTTCAAGTGCTCAGGAGCCACATGTGGCTTGTGGTTACTGAATTGGATAGCGCAGATGCGGGACATTTCCATCATCACAGAAAGTTTTATTAAACTGCTCTGCTATTGCTCCACTCTGTCCAGACCCAACTACCAGCAAATTAGGATAAAGGACCAAATGGATTTATTCCAAAGCTGGCATCAGTGTCAATCATAGAGCACCACTGTGTTCTTGGAACTTTATATATTCCATTTAATCCTCCAACAACCTCATGGTGGGATATTTCCCATGTAAAAATTAATTTCTAAAGCCAAATAGACTTTAAACTGGAGGTAAAACCTCCCAGCACTTCAAGAGGTGGGATCAGTCATCAGAGTTCATAAGAATGGAATTAAAGATAGACTGGAGAAGTCCTGCAACCCTAATTTAAAAGCTGCCAGATATTTCAGATCAGGTGAAATATGTTTGGTTGGCATAGTTGAGGCTGTACGCAATTTAGAAGATGAATATAAAATTTCTTTAATAGGAGGAAAAAGAACACAAGCTGATTAACAGAATTGCCCTGCTTTGTCTTGCCACTCTATTTGGATCACTCCCATATTGTTTGGTTTACAACTGTGGCCATAACAATAGCAGCTACTACAACAACAGCACAACTATACAATTTAGCCAAGATTTAATGAAAAGGCTGTCACTGGCTTGTCTGACTGCCAAACTGTGATTTTAAACTTGTATCCTGGCTTTTAGAAACAATTGCATTTCCTACCCTGAAGCCATCTTGTAGATATATTTTCCAGCTCTCTCTATTTTTTTTACACTGAAATGTGCTTCTTGACATATATTGCAATTTATAAATATTGGAAATAGCCAAAATATGAAACTAAAGTTAGGAGCAAATTTGACAATGTAAAGAAATTGCATCATTACAGGCTTCCTACAAGAAATCTTTATAGTGCATTTATCACTGTCATTTGTCTCACACTGGCCTCTCTTCCTGTGAAAGAGTAGCATAGGTATTTTTCTTAGCAGTTCTTTAGTTAATAACACAAATGCCTGTTCAGACAAGTCATGATGACCTTTAATAATGATTTAATACATGACTTAAAGGTGGACCACCAATAAGAATCCAACATTCTGTTATTGCCAAAATAGTTTTCCATTTTACTGTTTTGTTCTTTTTAAAAAGAAAACAGGAAATGACATATTAATTGTGTTTTTTTCAACCTGCAAGATGTCAATTTGAATTTCATAATTTGAAAGAGCTTTTCTGATTGGTTAATTTATATCAAAGTTGCTTCTAATATTGCTTCACGTAATACCTTAGTCATAAAGAAAGTGTATAAAGAAGTAATTCTTGTCTATAAGAATGAAAGTAAAGAAGGGGCTGAATCCATCATTTCTTTTCTGTACCTAAATTACACCAAGCATTTGAGCAAGTGTCCTTATTAATCTCCCTTTTTCTAGATCTTGAGAAAACTATTTGCAATAAAGTGCAGTAATCTTAAATGCACAGCTTGAGTTTTTCCATATGTCTACATTCATGTAACTATGACCTAGATCAGGAGTCAGCAAACTTTTTTGTAAAGGCCAGAAAGTAAATATTTTAGATTTTGCAAGCAATATGGTCTTTGTTGCAACTACTCGACTTTGCCTTTGTAGCACAAAAGCGGCCTTAGACAATATGTAAACAAATGGGTGTGGCTGTATGCCAATGAATATTTATTTAGGGACACTGAAATGTGAATTTCATATAATTTTTACACGCCATGAAATATTCTGTTTTAAAATTTTTTTCCTAACTGTTTAAAATATAAAAATTTTATAGCATCAAAGAAATCTTCCTCAAGCCCCTTTCTAGTTAATATCCTTCTGGTAGAGATAACCATCATTCTATTACCATTCATTAAATTTGCCTGTTCTTGAACTTCACTTAAATGGAATCATACAACACGTACTCTTTCTTGTCTGACTTCTTTCACTTATAATAATTCCTCTCTGTGGGATTCAGCTCTGTTGTATGTATCAGTAACTAATTTATTAGTGCTGTGTAGTATTCTGCTGTAGGAATACATAATTATCTGTAATTTATTTATTTGTTTTACTGTGTTTACTTGAGTTGTTTCCAGTTTGGATCTATTATGAATAAAGTTTCTATGAACTTTCTTGTACACATTTTTTAGTAGACATAAGCATTGATTTCTCTCTCTGTCTCTCTGTCTCTCTCTCTTTCTCTGTGTGTGAGAGAAAAATGACTCCAAACTATTAGATCTGATTGGTGGCCAGAACCACTTGCAGTGTATGGACTTGTGAGACCATGTGAACCTCTCCTTTTTTTCATTTTTACATGAGAATTATTATAACATCCAGTGTTAGATGGCAGTAAGAAGGTTCCCAGCAGAATAGGTAAGATAGAGAATTCCCTGCAGAAGTGAGCAAATCTCCTACCAAGAGCAGAGAGAAGATCCTAAGACTGCAATGAGTGCCCGGCACACAGACATTGAAAATAGGGTACACCCAGCCTCTGTATCTGCCTTATATGGGGCATATACCCAGGAAGCACACAGCACTGCAGGGCTGTAGAGAAATGTGAATGTCTGGCATCAGGGACTGGAAAACTGCTGGTCAATTCATCATTTTGATCCCCTGTCAGCCCTGGACTCAGCTTTCGCTCCCCCGCTCCCATAATAGTGATTCCCAAACAATTATACTTGGTAAAGAAAATGGGGAAAAAAGAACATATTTTCTATAGTAAGTTTAAAAGATTTGCCTCTGAGCAGCAGATACTGCTGTGAGAAGTTTGCTTCTGAATAGGAGATAATAAAATTTAATTTCCAAGTTCTATGGAACACGAAACAAACATTGAAGGTTTCCAATGAGAAAGAAACAATGGGAGTGATTTCTCTCTTCCTCTGTCACCATGATTTTCCTCTTTCTCTGCCTCAGTTTTTCTCCATCATGGTCAGTCTCACTCCCTCTTAAGCTTTTTGCTTTAGTCTTGCTCTGTCTTCATAGATCTGTCTCTCAGTCTACTTCTTTGTGTGTGTCTCTCTCAATTTCTCAGTCTCAATCTCACCCTCTCTGTTTCACTCTGTATATATGTGTCACTGTTTCTGTCTTGCCATCTTTGTCACTGTCACTCACTGTGTCTCTCTATTTCTCTGTGTAAATATGTGTATCTCTCTGTATGTGTGTGTCACTCTGTGTGTTCCTTTCTTTGTATCTCTGTGTGAGTGTGTCTCTTTGTGTCAGTATTTGTGTCTTTGTGTGTGTCTTTCCATGGGTGTCTCTGTCTCTCTCTCATGCTGCTCGTACTCACTCACACACACATGCACACAGGCCCTTCTCCTAGTCATAGAGAAAACAAAGCAAAGTATTCTGGAACATTACACCTATTCAGAAAGAAGTTCAGTAAAATGGAAACCCCTAAATAAGACGGGGAGCACCTTTCACCCTCATTCTACTTATTCAGATCTCAAGACCCAAACGGTCTAAGTGCAAATTCTTATTGAGGTTTTGTCTGAGACCACTCTTTTTAAATAAGCCAGCAGGGTTAGCCTTAAATATTGGGTAAATGAGGATGCCTATAGAGTGTGATTTGAGGAAGCCCACACACAGCAAAATTCGCTACATTGCTGTCCTGTCATCTTTAGTGATTCATTTCATTAGCTTCACCACTGCCTTCTTGCCACTTTCTGTAGACCTCAGCTTCCCCAGGCAGCAAATGTGGGAGAATGAGTGGTGAGGGAGCAGACTAAGTTTCAGTCTCCTCAGTCTCTCCTTTATTTAGAGACTCTCCCCTTTACAAGGTTCCTATGTTGGGCTTTCAAGCAAGATTTTGATTGAAGAAATTTGAAGAAAAGAAATTTTTAAAAAATATTGCACTGGATCATCTTAAGGTCCCTTTCTACTCAGAATGTCTCTGATGCCAACCCTAAAGCACAAAGTGGGGACTACTTCCAGAAATTACGTATGCCTCATTTAGGAACATGTGTACTAAAAGGGATGCCAAATAGTTTCATTAGTCAGTAATTCTTCAATTTGTATTTTTGACTCCTTTTGACGTATTCTTTTAAACATCACCCTTGGTCATTGTACAGATTTATTTATGCAGACTTGTAAGTAGAAATTTGTAAACAAAATTCCATAGTCTCTTTGATTTACATTCTAATGTCAAAATTGAATACACCTACAGAAAAGGTTAGAACCTCAATATGAACAAAAGCACACTTAGAATGCAGCTCAACTTCCTTTTAAACCACAGAATGTAAAAGCAATTACTTTTCTGAAAAATATTGGCTTGTGTCTATGTTACACTAAATTTGATTATGCTACCATTAAAATGTTGTGTAACTTTGGCATTTGGGGAGATATAGGGGGCTCTTAGATCTTTTATCTTCCTGAAGTCCCAAATAGAAATAATCATATTCCCACCTTTAACAGTCCCTAGAACATTTCCCTTTGAAATGTGCAGGCAAAGGCTTTCCTTTCAACTTCACTTTGAACGTTGCCAGGTATGGGTCACGATTCTTGAATCCAGTAGCCTCACCCATTCAGTATATTCTGTTAATGAAGAATTCCTGTTGCTCCTTTCCAAGCATGATGTTTGTAAGAACTCAAAAGCACAAAAATTCAGACTAGTCTGAAGTAGCCCTATGACCTTGTTCAGCAAATTTAGTGGCTTTCAAATAAAGTTAATCCTTTCAAATGTACTTCTAATGGTTTGCAAACAAAAGCTGCTCCCTTGTCTCCCTAGCTTTGGCCTGCTGAACAATTTCAAGGACCCCTTCCATGAATCCTTTGGGTTAAAGCTGAAGAAACTCACAATTCTAAGAAGTAGTCCCTAATTTGTGGTTTTTAGAAAAAGTAGTGGTTTTACATCAATTGACTTCCCTAGTAGCTGAGAAAAAGCTCATATTATGTTTCCATAGCCAGGCATGGAATATCTCCATTCTGAGCACAAGGGAAGCCCTCTAAGACTGCAAGGTAAAGTACTGTGGAATGTCTCCTTTTACCAGTTGCTCACTTACCTCCATACCATCAGGGATAGAGGGTCAAGATGTATAGGAATTCAAGGACCTTGGCCTCCTAAAGGTTCAGAGAGACATTGGTAGAATTCGGTCCCCATTTCTTCCCATTCTTGCTTAACTGTACAGTAAGAAAATATTGCTGAGCTATGAGAAAAGTAGAATAGGGGAGACCAGTTTGAATTGATGGGAAGCCTTACTTATAAGCTATTCAAAAAGAAAATAAATATGATTGTTTGCTTTCATACATGATAAAGTAAAATAAGCCAAAGAAGGGCTTTCTAGTAGAACTTCCTCAAGGGAGCTGCTTCCAGAAATTGGTAAGAAGTTTAGTTAATTAACTTAACACATAAACGAAGAGGGTGCTATTCAAATATTGAACAATGCATGGAAAATTGGTGTTTTAAGGAATTTCATAAATCTTTGCAGGAAAATCTTGTTTACTATTGTAATTAGCTTAGCAAATTGGCTTTATAGAACGTTAAAAATAAAGTAAGCTGATTCTCAATTTTCACCAATTCTAAATTAGTAGATTCCAAACTAAAACCATTTGAGGTTTGGCTCTGCTTGTGTCCCTTCATTTCTTTCCCCTACACCTCCTCATCCTCACGTGCAATGAATAGAAACAGAACAGTTTCTTTTTTCACTGACAGTAAACTTTGCATAGAGGAGAAGCCAGAAAATGAGTATTTTTGCTGTCTTCACCATAACTCCTTTTGGAGAATTAGCTGAACAAAGCACTCTGCCTACAGGTCATGTGACATAAGAAAGTGGATTTGAAATATTGGACCCTTCTAATGAGATTGTACCTGTATCTATGATGAAAGTACCCATTTTTATCAACTAATTGTGTAAACAAGGGAAATATTAGCCTACTTAAGTGCAAAGACCTCAGCCGCAGCATTTGTATCTCCAAACTGAATGTCCTAATTATAAACGAGCCATGCTTATTTGTCAAACCACTTACAGATCTCTGAGACATATAGCTTTGCCTTTTATCCTCTTGTCTTACTCATTGGGATTACTTTATGTACTTGAAAGTAATGAGATTGCATTTTCTCCCCCCAAATATCCTATCACTCATACTTGTCATTTAAGGCAGACTGACCTTTCCCCCCAATTAGAACAAATTAGTGATGTTTTACTTCATCTCAAAACCACTGAGCCATTGTAAGAACAGAGTCAATGGTGGGGCCCTAATGGGGCCTTGAAAGCTGAGCAGAAGAGAAAGAAACAGAGAGAGCAGAAGGGGTAAAGGAAGTGGGGGTGGGGTGCAAAGGATGGTGGTGGAGGGCGGGGTGATGGTGCCAGTGGTTGAGAATCAAAGGAAAGGAAAGGAAAGGGAAATGAGGGTGAGGTGGCCCAGAGACAACGGAGAAAAGCCTAAGGATTGCAGAGGGGGCAGGGCGTTGAGTCCAAACAAGGATCAAGAAAGAATGAACAGGAGGCAGCTGTGAGGTGCATTGAGCCTCTGGATGGGGAAAAGTGGGGAGGGTGATGAGGTGGTGGCCCCATCTGCTTTTAACTGGCTCCTTTGCTCCTTCTCAACACAGGAAAGAGCTCTTGCTTGCTCGCTGACTCTTAATCTTTCTCTCTGTCCCATGGCCCTTTCTCTTTCAGAATGATAGGAATACATTAGGATAAAGAGGTAGATAAGCGACTGCCCAGGGCACAAGGATGTTGTAAAAAGAGGATGGCATTGGAGTCAGACAGTTTTATATTCAATTCACTGTGAAGTCTGGCCAGCCATCTAATTCCTCAGAACCTCACTCTCCTCATTCAAAATTAAGGGCAAAATTTATTATTCTCTAGTATGTGGCTAGGACCAAATGAAATCATGTGCAGGCAAGTGCCCAGCCCAGGGTCCAGCACATAGTAAGGGCTCAGTAGGTTAGCGCTGCCTCCTGACACCAACTTTGGCAAATATACAGAAGCTTTTGTGGCTCTTTGTGCAGAGTAGGCCAACCACTTTGTAGTACTATTTGAGAGACTGAGGGAAGATTTGCGTTTGTAGGAATTCCTCTCCTTGCCAAACCTGTTAAAATTTCTGAAATTCTGAAATCGTATGCTAAAGACTGGAGTCTAATGACTAGACAGTCATTCTTATCATTTAAAGTACTGTGCCGATGGTTCTCTTTCAAATCTTACCATCCTACATGTGGCAACAAGAAAAGTATTTATTTAATTTCTGCTTCATGCCATATACTGCCTATCCCAATGTCATGCTCCTTAAAGAGCGGACACTTAACCCTTGGAGGAAGGGAAAACAACAAGATAGACATGGTACAGTTTCTTAGAGCTTCAGTTTTATTTCTAGATTTAGGGGAAAGCAGTGAAGTAATTTAATGTATAATTGAAAGTATTATTATTATTATTATTATTATTATTATTATTATTATTATTATTATATTCAAACAAACACAAATACACCATGAAATTGAAAGACATTTGAGTGAATTTTAAAGGTGAAACATGAACATGAGACATCAAAGTTATTTTCCATTGAAATCACTTTGGGCTGTGCTCTCAGACCATCTAGATCAACCTGCTTTTAGTTAGGCTAACCTGCTGTGATAAATAGGCCCCAAATTAAAATGCCTCAGCCACAGGAGAATTTTATTCTCTGTTTAGTGTAAGGGGAGTATTCCTGGTCAGCAGGTGATTTTCCTCCATGTGGTGATTCAGGACCCAGGCTGCCTCCAGCTCAAGACTTCATTATCACCTAGGCCAATGTTTCTCAAATTTTAAAGTGCATTTGCATTAACTGTGGATCTTATTAAAATGCAGATGATGATTCCACAGCTCTGGGGTGGGGACTGAAATTCTGCATTTCTAATGAGCTCCTCGGAAATCAGATGCTAGTGATCTTAGGAACTCACTTTGAGAGTAAGGGCATAGAGCAATGGTTATCAAATCTGACTGAATGTTACAATGGCCTGGTAAACTCTTTAACAATCAATTTTATTGATATCATTTATAAAAAATAAACTGCACCTATTTAATGGGTACATTTCCATGAGTTTTAAAAAATGTATTTACCCATGTACTTGCCATTATCAAGATATGGAGCATTTCTATCACCACAAAAAGTGCTCGTGTGCCTCTTTGCAGTCAGTGATCTCCACCTGCATTCCAGACAACAAGTGATGTGCTTTCTAGCAGTCTAGATTACTTTGAATTTTCTAGAATTTCACATTAATGAAATAATATATTCCTGGATTCATTCACTCAGCATAATGTCTTTGAGATTTATCCATGTCATTGTATATATCTACAATTTGTTTTTTCACTGCTGAGTAATATTTCATTGTATGAATATACCATAATTTATCTATTCATCTAACGACAGACATTTGGGTTGTCCTCAGTTTTATGTGATTGTGAATAAAGGTGCTATGAACATTCACATACAATAGTTTCAGTGAAAATGTTTTCTTTTTTCTTGAGTAATTACCTAGAGCTGGACTTGCTAGATCATATAGTAGATGCATGTTTAACTTAGAAACTGCCAGATTTTTTTCCAAAGTTGTTGTTCCATTTTACATTCCCGCCAGCAGTGGAAGAGTTTTGGTTGCTTTACATCCTCACCAACATATGAAACTGTCAAGCTTTATAATTTTAGGCATTTTAATGATTGTATAGTAGTGTCTCATTGTGGCTTTAATTTGCATTTTTCTAATGACTAATGATGCTGAGCATATTTCATGTGTCTATTGAAAATTTACTTGCATATATGTTGGATATTTGCATATGTTCCTTTACAAAATATCTGTTCAAATATCTACCCTTTTAAAATAAATTATTTTATTGAGTCTTAAGCATTCCTCATATAGTCTGGATATAAGCCTTTTGTCAGATATGCCTTGTGAATTTTTTCACCCATACTATGTCTTTCACAGTCATCATTTTTTATTCATGTATTTTGATGAGCAAAAGTTTACATTTTTAATGAAGTGTAATTTATAAATATTTTTATTTATAGTTATTGTCCTCCATGTCTTTGCCTCTGCCCAGGTTGTGAAGATATTCTCCTGTATTTTCTAATAGAAATGTTATAGTTTTATCTTTTGTATTTTGGTCTATGATCCACCTTGACTTAATTTTTCTGTATAATGTGAGGAAAGATCAAGTTAGTTTTTCCTCCTTATGGGTATCCATTTTTTTCCAGCACTATTTATTGCAAAGAATTTCCTTTCCCCATTGAATTACCTTGTCATCCTTGACAAAAATCAATTGACCATATATTGTGAGGGTATATTTCTATCCTTTCTATTCATTTCCATTGATCTACATGTCACTCCTATGTCTGTACAATATCGTCTTGATTACAGTAGCTTATCATAAGATTTAACATCAAGTAGCATAGTCCTCCATTTTTGTTCTCCTTTTCCACAGTTGTTTTGACTATTCTATGTTGTTTGCATTTCCACGTAAATTTTAGAATCAGCTTGTCAATATCTATAAGAAAAGGTTGCTGGGATTTTAATTTGGATCATATTGACTGTAAAGTTCAATTCTTGAATAATTGACATTTTAACAATATTGAGGCTTTGAATTTATAACCATGGTATGTCACCTAGGCTCTATCTGTACAGATTATGGTGCAATCAGTTTGGGATGGGGCCTGGTATTGGTATGTTTTAAAAATCCCCCTGGTGATTCTAATCTATAGCAAGTGTAGAGATCCTCTGCCCCAGGACCTCCTGGTTATCCCTGTATCAAGCTGGACAAAAGAAAAAACAAAATAGAAGAAGTTACAACTGCTTCTTAAAAGCTTTGGTTTGGAAGTGTCCATATCACTTTTGCTTTCATTGGCAATAAATACTCACATAGACACACGTTTAGATGCAAGAAATTGTAGATGGGCAGCTGCTTTCAAGGTATAACTACATTATGGAACAGAAGAATGGATTTTGGTGGCAAATGAGCAGTCTTTGACACAACAATCCTCAGTCTGGGAGAAGCAGTGCTATATTTTATTTCATTGAATCCTCTCAGCTATCCCTTAAAACAATTTTCCCTGAAATGTGATACACAGATAGATATAGATACATGTATTACTGGTGCTAAGGGAGATACTTTTAAGGCATACAGATTTACACAAGTCAAATTGTGTATGTGTGTATCATATCATGTGTATAATACACATGTATATGTTATATACACATGTACATGTATATATCATATATGTATATATGTGAAATAAATATGTATTATAGCTTAAGGTGGGGCTGTTTTAAAAAATGAGTTGATAGTAAGATATACATTAGGTAAATATTAAGTACTAGTGTTACTATGACAAAAATCAAGAAGTGATGTGTGAGTGGCTAAAGTTTGGGAAACTTTAATAATGGGAGGTTAATACTTATGGTCTCTAAAAGTCATTAGCACCTTAGGAGCAATGGGTTAAACAGTGAGCAGAAATGGAGACCACAACCCAGAAAAGAGTGGAGGGTGGTTGTGAGAGAGCTTAGCATGGTGCTTTGTAAATAAAATGAATAAATAAAAATTTTATTGATTGACAGTGGAATGTGAGCTTTGCCTATCAAACCATAACAGTGGTGCCTAGGTGCTTAGCAATTACTCCAACAAAATCTTTGTCTAAATTTAACCACAAGACATGATTTCTTATTGCCAAGGCTCAGAGGACATAAATTCCATCACTCATTGAAGGAAATTAGAATTAACTGTTTTCTGGAAGAGTTCTCCTCCTAACTCAAATAAGCAAAGAGAATTTTTTGTCCATTTTACTATCTTCTTTCTTTTTGGGTGTTAGTTTGGTTGATTTGTTTTGACTTTAGATTTAGTTCATTTTATGTACTGGTAATTTTTTTGTCTGGTTGCTTGCTTTTTGCGTGTGTGAAGCAACATGTTCTGGAACTTAGCAAGAAGCCAGTAGCAGCAGATGGGGTATTAAGTGGGAGACAGGATGGTCTCCATTGTTTTTGGCCCTTACTTCACCTGCCAAATCAAGATAGATGATGAAAATGGGCTTTGTCCCCCAAGCTAGAGCATCTATGATTCTGTTTCCTGGCTCTGTCATCCATCAACTTGATGGAAGTTCAGTAAGTCCAAAAACTAAACATGCCACAACTCTCTTCTGACTGATTTTAAATGGGTTGAGGGTAGGGAAAAGAGAGGACAAGTTGAGAGAGAAAGAGAAAAGGTTGGAAGAGATGGAGAAGGTAGGTAGTTGTCATCCAATTTTCTTAGATCACATCTGCGTTTTAAACAGAAAAGTTCTCTTGCATACTAACTTAAAATCTTCACCTAATGTCAATACTGACATTTTTAACCTCTTTTACTTTTGTCATATTATTGGGAAGTGACTTGGTGGGTCTGTGGACTCTTTGGGATCCTGTAAGAATAAGATCACTAATTACAATGGCAACCCATCAAGTACAACTTGTTCTAAAACTCTTTGCTTTTGAAGTCTCATTATCAACCAAAGCACAATGTTACTTTCGCAGGAGGCAAGTTAGACTGTTGATTAGCCACACTATGCATCACCCACTGCATACCTTTTCTGTGATCTTTGTCATAGCCCAACTGAGCTGTGGCTGCTCATATGTTCTGCATCATGGCATCTATCCTTTTTACCTAGACTTGTGCCATGGATTTTTAAATTATTTTGTACAGTGGAGCAACACAAGTCCAGCCATGGGCAATCTGTAGCAAAAACTGTAATTACCTTTGCCTCATATTCTACTAGTCCCAGAAAAGAATACCAACATAGGTTATAGTAGCTACAGCAGTTGGATCTGGTAAGGATAGTAGAAACTAAATACTGAGTATTCATCTGTAAAAGTTACTAATTGGAGACTAGTGAGACAAATAGCATACATGCTCTCCCTTTCTCTTGCTCTTGCTCTCTCTCTCCTTCTCCCCCTCTTTGTATTCTCTAGATAAAAACACTTAACACACTATTACAAACATATAGTAGAAGGCAGTAGTCTGGGAATAGCTGAGATACAAGTTCCCTCCCATTTGAGTCTTTTTCATCTGGGAAAAAAATTTTTTTGAAGATGCACAAAAATGATGTCTCAACACTGCTTTTTGAATGTAAAGGGATGAACATTGAATAGTATGACAATATGACCTCATTGCTTAGGCAGCCAGGTGACTGAACTACTGAAGAGACTTTTTTTTTCTCAAGTCCTGAAGGGTACAAATGAGGAGAAGAAAGAAACATTTGTTTTCAGATATTGAACAGCAGAAAGTACAATATTATGGTTCCTGAGAGAAGGGAAATGAATGAAGCCATTTTGGCTTTCTGCCAAGAGGTACTTCTCAACCATGGTGCAGGGGAGGAGAACCTAAGTAGAGCATAGGGGTTTCACCAAGTTGAAGACACAGAGATCAATATTCAAGAAGGCTGAGGTAGCCAGGGAGGAGGAAGCTACACAGAGAGAGAACTCAAGAAACCTTCCTAGAGGTCCCCTGGAGTCTGTTGCTAAGTAAAAAAACCTGCATGCATTAGGCAAAACTCTGTAAGGCTGGGTGGGCAATGAATGATCAGAAAACTATCAGTTAAATAATTCTCAGAGTTCACACAGAACTGAGAGCCATTTAAGTTCCCACCAGCCAGAGTAAAGAGGCCTCATTTAGCAACTAGGGCTTCCTATTGGATAATAGAGAGCTAATAAGGGTCATGCCTTGCTGGTAGGACTAAATTAGTGAAGAGTAAAGACTATCCTATGCCCATCTCATAAATTTAAAATAAAGCCTTGAAAGGATCAAACTAATATGTAACTATCTCCCAGAACAAAGTCCAACAGTCTTTAAAGGAAGACAAGATAATCCAGCACTCAAAAGTATAGCATTCACAATTCCAACCTCTAATTTAAAAAATTACTAAACATGCAGGGGGAGGGTATAGCTCAAGCAGTAGAGCACATGCTTAGTATGCATTAGGTCCTGAGTTCCATCCCCAGTACCTCTTCTAAAAATAAATAAATAAATATACCTAATTACCTCCTCTTGCCAAAAAAAATTTAAAAAAGAAAATATAAAAAAAATTAAACATGCAAAGTAGCTGGAAAATGTGACCCATAACTGGGAGAAAAACCAGCCCATACAAATAGATCCAGAAATGACAGGTGATAGAGTTAGCAGAAAAGAAATGCAAAACAGCTATTATAAATATGCTAAGGGTTTAAAGATATACATATGTGCAATAAGAAAGTAAATGGAATTATTAAAAATAAACACGTGGAAATTCTAGAGCTGAAAAAATACAATACCTGAAAAATTCACCAAATGGAAGTGGAAGCAGATGAGTTACTACAGAAAAAAATAATCAACCTGAATAGATAATGACAGGAATTTTTCATAATGAAGCACAGAAAGAATAAAGACCAAATAGAATCAATAAAACGGAGCTCATAGATAGTCAAGCTGAAGGAACAGTCTAAGCAAATGGCACAGTGGAGTTGAATTTGAGGATGGGGTGTTTGCAGAATGGTAGTATTTCAATGTGGTTAGAGGATGGAGAATGTAAAGGAAAATGCTGGAAGATGAGGTTATGGAATTAGATTTAGACCTACCAAGAAGGACCTTGTATACCATACTAAAAATTTTGAAACTTATCCTATGGACAATGGAAAACAGTCTAAGCTTCTGGAGTAAGTGCTTGACATGCTTAGATTTGTGCTTTTGAAGGTCAAATTGGATGAATGATGATTTGCAGGTAGGAGATATCAAAGTCAGTGAGATAATCTATGTAGCTTTTGTAGAAGTCAAAGTGAAATAGGACAAGAACCCAAACTTGGGCAGTAGATAATAAGAAGAAGGCAAATTCATAAAATTTTCAAGTAGAATTGACATTATTTGGTGCTAGGATTTTGAATATAGAAAGAGGGAGAATGAAGATTTTAGAGAGGAGAAGAATCATTTCCAGGTTTCTGGCTTGAGAAAATGGGGAATATTGATATCATTCACTGAGAATACAGCAGGAGCACTAACTTGGAGAATACAGTTTTGGACACAATGAGTTTGAAGTTCCTGTGGAACATTTAGGCAGAGGATAGTGCTAGAGATAAGACTGATGGAATTGGGCATCATTCACAAACAGATAGTGGGTGAAGGCATGAAGGTAGATAATGGGGAGGAAGAAAATGTCTAGATTCATATGAGAAGAGAATCAAAGTGGAAACATTTATAATACCAACATTTAAGGGTCAGATACAGAAAGAGGAGCAGTCAGAGGTCAAAGAATTAGGAGAGTAATACTGTGGAAACAGAGTGGGACTTTTCAGGAAAGAATGGTAAAGAGTGTTAAATATTGCCTAGAAGTCAAGTAGTTTATCCTATTTGAGGAAAAGCAATCATTTGATTTGGTTTAATTATTCATCAGTGCCTCTAGTGAGAATAGTTTCAGCAGATAAAAGCAGACACCATATTGCAATGGGTTGAGTAACAAGTCAGAGACAAAGAAATAGAGCCATTGAGTACAAACGGCTCTTTTCAAGAAGTTTAGCTGTGAAGAAAATTAAGGGAATAAGGTGAAAACCTGAGGGGCATGCGCTATGAGGGAAGGTAATTTATTTAAGATGGAAAGAATTTGAGTGTGTTTGTAGGCAAGTGAGAAAAAGCCAATGGGTTAAAGACACAGAACTAGGTGAAGAGGGGTAACTGATAAAGTAATGACTCTGTGGAGGCAAATCATGAGTGGAATAATTTGTTTTGGAAAAGGTAAGGGCATTCTTTTTTCCTCTAATACAAGAGGAAAATAAATCAACACAGGACAGTTAGTTTAGGGCACTTCTAGGTGGCTTTTAATTCCTCTGTGAAGGAGAAAGAGCATCTACTGAGAAGTGCATATTTAGGGTCTTCAGAAGAGTGAGATAAATGGCTATGACAGACATTGGTAACAAATGAAAGAGAAGAACTGATTAGGACAAAAGAAGTTTTAGTTAGCAATTTTGGGAGTATATGTGAGGGTAGAAATCTTAACTTTGGAAATGGTATCCATCAATGAGATTATGCTAATTTCTGCAGTAGCACTCTGCAACCTAGGATCAAAGGTAAAGAAAATGGGTTTTTATATTTATTTGATATTGGAGATTTTCAGGGAAGTATGATGAAAAAGTAAGTAGTTGAGGAAACTAAGGGCAAAAGTGAGGGTGTAAGAAAGGAGTGAGAATTTGTCCCAGCTTTGCATGGAACATGGAGCCAGTAGGAAGTCAGTCACTGAGAATAGGGAAGGGTCAAAGATTTGAAAGTCTCAAAGATATTGAAGAATGAGTTTAGTAAGAGTGGGGAAAATTGAGAGGCGGGAGATTAGGATGCTTTGAGCAGAAAGTGAAATATCTGAATTATAATTTCTGGAAGTAGATGAATTCTGTAAAATGACAACTCTAGGATGTGGTTACTGAAATTGCTAAAGTAGAGCAGAGGTCATATTTGTTGGAGTTGAGTGAGCTCAAGAAATTGTAAGGCTACATTGTTGAAGTTGTTAAGTGAATTAGGGTAGTTAATCCCAGCTATAACAACAGATAAACTAGAAATATCAGCAGATTAACACAAGGGTTTGTTTTGCTTTCATGGAAAGTCCAGTGTAGGTTGGTAGGAGTTGTCTTCCATACAGAAACTTAGGATTCAGGCTCCTTCTATACTGAAATTCTGCTAGTTCAACACATAGCTTCCAAGGTTGCTACAGCAGGAATAGAGAAGACATGGACTAGGCCTATCAGCTCTCAACTGCATCAGCTCAGAAGTAACATATGTCATTTCAGCACACAGTTTATTGGTCAGAACAATTTATATGGCTCCAATTACTGCAAATGAAGCTAAGAAATGTAAGGGATCCAGTAGAATACTTGGTGAGTACTATTTCAGCCACATTCAGGAGAGACAGCAGGACTTGTGGTAGTGAAGAGCATTATAGGTCAAGTTCTGGATGAACATGTGTAAATATGCATCTTGGAAGGGAGAATAGGCACCCACAAAGATGGGGAGAAGGTGATATATCCAGAAAGATTTTAAAAGAGGAGAGGGCTTTGAGTGAGTGTTAGAAGGAGATAATGTAGAAACTTCTGTAGGAAACTTAAGAAAATGCTATACTATGTCCAGGTCCCACACTCTGGGTAAAGACATAGTATGTGTTATGGCTTGGAAAGTGAATCGGGACCAGATTGTGGCAGAAATTGAAACCAGATTAAAGCTGTTGACATATCATAGAGACAAAAGGATAAAATGGCATAATAAAAAGTGCCATGTAAGAGGATGATTTTGGCAATGGCATTCAGAATATATTGTACAGGGTAGATACTGGAAGCAAGAAAAATAATTAGCTAATTGGGGGCCTGACCAATCATGGTCACAGTGGGAATCCAATGTCATACACGGTAGACACTAAGGGAGAAAGATCAGCAAGTTTTAGTAACAAAGAATTGTTGCATATTTTATCTGCCTCCGGCATGCATTCAAAGAAGGAACAGACTGATCTTGGAAGGGACTGGGACACAAAAGAGAGATGAATGAGATATTTATTGAAGGGCTAACAAGGATAGACTAATGGGCAGAAAGATTGAAGGTGAAGGAAAGAAGTGGAGAAAGGGCCTGAAGTAAAGGACCAATGGGCTCCAGGCGCACGTGACCTCTAAGCTAGAAGGCTTAAGGCAATGGTGATTATCGGCAGCTGAAGGCCACATACTGGGTCTCCTGGCATCCAAGCCAGGGGTTGGCAACGTTTCAGAACTGGCTTGCAAGTCAGCATTTATTTACTCTTTCTGGATAACTAAACTGTTGTTGCATGTGAAATTATTTTTAAAAGTTTAAAGACTAAGAAGCTGCATTTAAAATGAAGTTATAAAGCAGATTTAATAAGGTTCCTTTTATATTTTCTCTTGTTTTACCCTGTTAAGTTCCCCCAAGTTCCTGGGCAAATTTATATACTCAAAGCTGTGCTGTAACCTATCTCAAACTCTTTGTGTCCCAGCCCCAACCTTACTAGCTCCAGAATTGTTATTATCATAAACTGCTGCTTGTGGCTTGAGGCCTAATTTAGGGCCACAAGGGACCAGAGCTCACCCTCTGCTGGGTCTGAAGCTGCTTGAAGTCAAGGGCACAAATTATAGAGGAAATGTAGGGTGCTGTGGGAACACAAAGCAGGGAGACCTGAACTAGTCTGTGACTCAGGATAGGGCCTCCCTGAGATCTGAAGAATGAGTAGGATATAGTGTGGAGGCCTAGAGCTGAAAGAGCTTGTTGTATGTTTAAGAAACTGAACAAAATTCAGGGCAATTGGAATATTTTGTATTGAACTAGGAGATAATGGTGTGAGATGAGACTGGAGAGGCGGGCAAGGTTCAAAGCTTGGGAGGGAAGGCAAGAAGAAGACATCCCTCTTAGTGGTATAGAATGCAAGTATTTTAAATGTGTATATATATATATATATATATATAGTTTTAGCCAATAATAAGCCAAATACCGTTCTAAATGTTTTACAAATATTAGTTTATCACACTCTATAAGTCTTATCATTTTCTATAAATAAGAGATGAGGAAACTGAGGAATAGTGAGGTAAAATAACTAGTCCAGGATCACACAGTGATAAAACTGGGACTAAAACCCCAAGTGTCTGACTCTAGAGTCTGTTCCTAAACACTCTACAATACTGTCTTATGCCAATGTAATGTGCCTTCTTGGGACAAGTAAACAAGATTTTCTTTAGAATTGTTAGTGGTACTAATTCAAAGGTAAGAAAAATTTTCAGTATAGAGCCATTGGACTTCAGTACACTCTATGGATGGCAGAGGCCCAGGAAAATCCACCAAAAGGAAAAAAGACATGCATTCATGTGCATGCACACACAGAGAAATTAAGTTTTGTTAAAAGAGATGTTTGATTGCTTCTGATTGTAGGAAGATAGAGTAGATTTACTTTCTCCCATTCCTTCGAATTAAGTACAAGTAAAACCCTAGACATTATGTATGAAACAAACAAGAGAAGACTCTGAAAGTTAGTGAGAAGAAAGCAGACTAACTAGGAAACTTGGGATCCAAAGAATGACATGGTGGGGAGTTTCCTGGGTTTTCTTTTGCCTCATATATCTCAGACGTAGAACCAAAGAAACCTTTGATTAGAAAATGCCTACAAGTGGAAACAAAAAGTCCACCCAAAAGCCTGCTTTCTCTAGCCAAATGGCCAGGAAAGTGACAGCCTAACAAAATAGAAAACATTTTAGGTAATAACTGCTCTACTTCAACTAAACACTACAGAGAAAATGGTGGCCCCTACTCCCCATCAATGCTAGTAAAGGATAAAAAGGGTGTCTAACACTGTCTGGAGTCTATAACCAGGCAGCACAACACCCTCACCTAAAGATTGATGTCAGAGAAAGCCAAATAGGGAGTTAGGACTTTCATCACTGTCAGCTGGTAACAAGCCAAACCCTCACCCACCACAGTGTCAGTGGACTTCCACCCCTACTAGGAGTAAAGGGCTACTTCTCCTTCTCCCTGCTTGTGGTGGTGTCAGAGGAGGCCTGGTGGAGAGAAGAGCTTTCACTATTGGCCAGCAGTCATAAGGCCACTCCACCTCATGGTGTCATTAGATGCCTCATGGAGAGCTGTAATGAAGTACTTTTTCCCCTCCCAATCAGGGAGATATCAGTAATAGGGAGCTAAAAATGACACCACCTCCCAATGCTAATGAGGACACCTCACTTGAGTGTCAAAGGAGGCTGTGTAGAGAAACTGGAATCTACCTCCAGCCGGCAGTAACAAGGTGCGTTCCTCTTCTCTGCTAAAGCAGAGTCAGAAGAAGCCAGCTAAAGCAGATTTAAATAATATCCAGAATCTCATATAATAACATCTCAAATATCCAGGTTTCAATAAAAAATTACTCATTATGCCAGCAACCAAGAAATTCTCTATCTAAATGAAATGGTAGCACAGGTGTTTGCATATGCCCAAGCTCATCAAATTGTCCACATTAAATATGTACAGTCCTTTGTATGTTGATTATACCTTAATAAAGCTGTTTTTAAAAAGACAGTCAATAAGTGCCAACACCGAGATGACAGAAACGTTAAAATTATCTGAGAAACATTTCAAATCAGCTCCATAAAATATTTCAACATACAATTACTTACATGCTTGAAACAAATGAAAAAATAGAGTCTTAGCAAAGAAATAGAAAGCTTCAGTAAGAAAGGGAAGATATAAAGAAGAACCAAATGAAAATTTGAGAACTGAAAAATGCAACTACCAAAAGCAAGAAAAAAAAAAAACCCACCATGGATGATCCCAACAACAGAATATAAGGAACAAAGGAAAGGCTCAGTGAACCTGAAGAGAGAAATTGCCCAATCTGACAACAGAAGGAAGATAACCAGAGGAAAAAAGTGAACAGAGTCTCAGACCTAACAGTCATTTCATTGGTGTCTCAGAGGAGAGAATAAAGAGGGCAAGACTGAAAAAGTACTAAAAAAATCGCTTTTGAAACTTGCCAAATTTGGCAAAAGATCTAAAACTACACATTCAAGAAGTAAACCCTCCCATTAAAAAAACAAAGAAATCCAAACCAAGCTACATCAAACATCTGAAAACTTAAAGAAAAAATAAAAGCATCTTATAAGCAATGAGAGAGAAATGACACCTTACTTATAGGAGATAAACAATTTGAATGACACAGATTTTTCATAAGAAATCATGGAGACGAGGAAGTGGCACAGCTTTTGTTCAAGTGCTAAAAGAAAAGAATTGTCAATCCAGATTCTTATATCTGGTGGAAATATCCTTCACAAATGAAAGGGAAATTGAGACATTCTTAGATAAAGCAAAACTAAGAATTTTTTGCCAGCAGTCCTACCCTAAAAGAATGGCTAAAAGAATTTCTCTAAATGGAAAGATAACAATAAAAGAAGGAATTTTTCAACTTCAGGAAGATAAAACAAAAGAAAGAAAAAAATATGGGTAAATAAAGTAGGCTTTCCTTTTCATCTTGAGTTTTCTAATTATGTTTGATATTTGAAGCAGATATTATAACACTGTCTAATGTATATATAAATGTGTATGCCAGTAACCCACAGTAAGGCAGGAAAAAAAAAAACACAGAAAGGAAAAACAGAGAGAACAAACTGAAAACTCAAGGGCAGTAGGAAGACATAAGCTCTAACAAATCAATAATTACATTAATTGTAAATAATCTAAATATACCAATTAAAATAAAATGAAAGAATAAATTTAAAATATGACCCAATCATATACTATCTACAGAAAAAGCACATAAATTAAAGCAACTTAGGCAGGCTGAAAGTAGATGGATGGAAAAAGATATAACATGCTAACATTAGCCAAAGAGGCAAGAATGGCTATATTAACATCAGATAAAGTAGACTTCAGAGGAAATAAAATTACCCAGGACAGAGAGGGACATTACAAAATGATAAAAGGGTCAATACGCCAGTAAGACATGGAAATCTTAAATGTATATGCACCAAGAAACAGAGCTGCAAAATATGTGAAGCAAAAACTGGCAGAACTGAAAGAAGAATTAGACAAACACAGAACTGTACTTAATAATTTATAGAACAACTAGAGCAAAAATCAAAAAAGGCATAGAAGAATTCAACAACACCAATATTCTACAGGGTCTAACTGACATTTATAGAATATTCCACACAATAACAGCAGAATACACATTCTAAATATATATATATTTTTCAAGACTCCACAGAGCATTTTCAAAACTAGATTGTATCATGGGCCATAAATTAAACCTTAAAAAATCTGAAAAAATTGGAATCATTTATTAGAGTATGCTCACTGACCACAATGAAATCAAACTAGAAAATTAACAGGAAAATTTCCAAACACATGGAAACTAAAGAGAACACTCCTAAATAACCCATGAGTCGAAGAAGCTTCAAGGGAAATTTAAAAATACATTGAACTGACATAAATGAAAACATACATGTCTAAATCTATAGGACATAGCTAAAGCAATTCTGAGAGGAGAGTTTATAGCACTAAATGCTTACATTTGCCAAGAGGCAAAGTCTCAAATCAATAATGTAAGTCCTACCTCAAGAACTTAGTAAAAGGACAGCAAAATAAACACAAAGGAAGCAGAAGTAAGGAAATAATAAACATAAAAGCAGAAATCAATACAATTAAAAAATAGAGAAAAATCAATGAAACAAAGGCCTGATTCTTTAAAAAGATCAATAAAATTGACAAAACTTTAGCAAGACTGACAAAGAAACAAGAGAGAAAACACAACTTACAAATATAAAGAATGACACAGGGAGTATTGCTGTAGATCTTGCAGGCATCAAAGGGATAATAAGAGAATGCTACAAATAACCCTACACACTCAGATGAAATAGACCATTCTTAAAAAAATGCAAACTATCGCAACTCCCTGTATATTAAATAGATAATTTAAATAGCCCTATAAACTATTAAATAAATTTAATTCCTAGTTTTAAAACTCTCAAAAAAATCTCCAGACCAAAATTTTTTCTCTGGAGAATTCTATCAAACACTTAAAGAATTAACTCCAATTCTGTACAATCTCTTGCAGAAAATAGAGGCAAGTATTATGAAGCTATTAGTACCTCAATACAAAAATGAGACAAAAATAGTACAAAAAGGAAAACTAAATACAATATTCCTCATGAATACAGATGCAAAAAATCCTTAACAAAATATTAAGAATAGAATTCAGCAATATAGAATGTGAATTATATCCCATAACCAAATGGGATGTATTCCAAGGATGCAAGGCTAGTTTATATTTGAAAATCAGTCAGCATAGTCTACCATATTAATAGGCTAAAGAAGAAAATCACAGGGCCATATCAACCTATGCAGAAAAAGAATTTGAGTAAGTTCAACATTCACTCATGATAATATCTCTCCAAAAAATAGGAATGAAAGGGAATTTCCTCAACATAAATAGCATCTAAAAAATCATAGAGCTAATATTATACTGAATGGTGAAAGAATGACTGCTTTCCCTCTAAGATCAAGGCAAAGATGTGCATTCTCTCTGCCGTTATTAAACATAATGCTGGAAGTTCTAACCAGTGCAATAAAACAAGAAAGAGATTTAAAAGGTACATGGATTGGAAGGTATAAAACTTTTTCTTGACTCAATAAAAAATGTTTAAAAAAATACAATACCTTTTACAACTGCTCAAAAATGAAATATTTAGGTGTAAATCTAACAAAATATGTACAGAACTTACATACTGAAAGCTACAAAAAGCTGGTGAAAGAATTTAAAGAAGATCTAAATAAATGGAGAGATGCTTAGTTCATGGATTGAAAGAGTCAACATAGTAAAGATGTCAATTCTCTCCTAATTAATATACAGTTCTAATATAATTCCTCTTAAAATCCCAAGAAATCACAAGAGTTCTTGTAGGTACAGACAAAATTATTCTAAATTTTATTTGGAAAAATAGAACTAGAACAGCTAAAGCAATTTTGAAAAATAAGAATAAAGTGGAAGGAATCACTGTACCCAATTTCAAGACTTAGTATATAGCTACAGTAATCAAGAGTGTGATATTGAAAGCCTAATAGAATGATGGAACACAGGATAATGGAACAGAATTGAGAACTCAGAAGTAGACCCATACATATATGCCCAGCTGATTATTGACAAAGATGCAAAAGCAATTCAATGAAGGAAAAATCCTTTTCAACAAACAGTTGGAGCAAGTAGACATCCATAGACAAAAAACTATAAAAAAGAACCTTGACCTAAGTCTTACACTTCATATAAAAATAACTCAAAACAGTTCAGAAACTTAAATGTATCCTGTAAAACTATAAAACTTTTTAGAAAAACACATAGAAGAAATTCTTCAGGATCTAGGGCTTGGTAAAGAGTTTGTAGATGACAATAAAAGCACAATTCAGAAAAAGGAAATTAATAAATTTGACCTCATCAAATTAAAAGTATTTTGTTCTGAGAAAGACTCTTTGAAGATGATGAAAGGATAAGTCGCTGACTGGGAGATTGATTATGTTTGAAAATCAAATATTGAACAAAGGACTCATATCCAGACATATAGCAAATTCTCTAAAGTCAACAGGACACAAATAATCCAATTAGAAAATTGGCAAAAAAAAAAAAAGTGAAGAAACATTTAGCTGAAGAGGATATGCATATGGAATATAAGCATATGAAAAGATGTTCAACACCATTAGCCATTAGGAACATGCAAATTAAAATCACAATAAGATACCATTACAAACCCACAATAATAGCTAAAACAGAAAATAATGACAACACCAAATGTTGGTAAGGATGCAGAGAAACTGTACCAGTCATACATTGCTTCCGTAAAGTGGTACAGCCACTTGGAAAACAGTTTGGCAGTTTCTTAAAAACCAAACATGCAACTACTGTACAATCCAGCAACCATGTTCCTGGGCTTCTATCCAAGAGAAATGAAAACATATTCACAAAAATTCTGTACACAAATGTTCATGGCAGATTTATTTGTAATAGCTCCCAAACTGGAAATAATCTAGTTGTCCTTCAAAGTGGTGAATGGATAAACCAACTGTGGTATATCTTTACCATGGAATATTACTCATCAATAAAAAGGAATGAATTATTGATACATTCAACAACCTGGATGAGTCTTCAGAGTAGTATGCCGAGTTTTAAAAAAGCAAATCCCCAAAGATTACATACTGTAAGGTTCCATTTACATATTTTTGAAATGACAAAATTATGTAAATGGAGATTAATGGTTGTCAGGAGTTAAGGAAGTTGGTGCGGGGAGGAGGGTCCTGGGTGTGACATAAAAGGGCAATATAAGGAAATCCTAGTGGTGATAGAAATATTTTGTATCTTGCCTGTATCAGTGTCAAGATCTTGCAATATTGTACTATAGTTTTGCAAGATGTTACATTAGATAAAGCTGGATGAAGTGTCATTTGTATTTCTCTGTATTATTTCTTATAGCTGCATGATAATCTACAATTATCTCAAAATAAAATGTGTAATTAAAAGAGATATTTGGACTGTTGAATAACCAAAAAAACAAACTAATAAAAGACAAGTATTAGTGACAAATATTAGTGACATTAAAATGTATTCCATAAATACAACAAATAGTTTAAAATATTTTATTGCCATTGCTGCTATGCCCTCTGGCACTCTCTAATCTATAGGGTGTTACCTCATTACTTTCTTTTGAAATTCTGAGTAGCTGATTAATCACTCTTATAGGCCTCTTAATCTTCCTTATCTTTAGATTTTCAATTTCCTGAAAATGGCCACATGAGAGCAAAATTTTCTCTAGGGTGAAGCAACAGATATCAGAAAAACATTGCCTTGAGAGCTAAGTATAATGAAAAGAAGCTTGATCTGGAGCTTAAAAAACTACATCTAGTCCCAGTTGTGTCACTAATTAGCAGGGTAATCTAGGAAAATCTGCTTGTTCTCTCTGGGTCTCAGCCACCTCATTTGTAGGAGAAAGATCTCTAAAAAACCCTTTAGCTCTAGGAAATCAAAAGGAGGTTACCTTGGGGAAGGGAATTGTCCCTACCTTGAGCTAATTGAACTAGCTGTGTGAATGCCACTCCAATTCTTAGATAACTGTAATGATTACCTTTTCTCCAGAAGTCACTGTGGATTTAGAGCCTGTTCTGTCTCGTGGGGACAGTGGGTCTAAAGTTTTGGTTATAATATTTTGTGTAAATGTTAGGGGAAAAAAATCTTGGATATCCCGGAAAAGGCAGTGGGATGAGATAGTTTCATGCCAGACAAATGTGTGGTTGACTCTGAGCGCTGAGCCAGTCACAATGGGAAGTTCAATTTAGTGACACTGTGAAGAGGCTGGGTGCTTTGAATCAGCAAAAGAAGAGTTTTCTGCATGTCAAGATCAAGAAATGCCTACTGAATGGTGACTTCAACATGAAACCATCGAAACTGGACTTAGGATTCAGACAGATAAGGATCCTGCTTTATCAGTGGTGCAGGGAATAGAGAAATGGGTGGTACGTGTGTGCGTGTGCCTGTGTTGGGAGGGGAAGCAACAGGGCAGAATGATCATATATACCACACTACAACAGCCTTCTTATTGACCTCCCCAGTCTCTCCTTACTTCAGTTAATCTTCCACATTGCAATCAAATTCATTTCCTAAATCCCATATTAGATTATCTCTTCTTGCTTAGAAATTTTCAACAGCTTCCCACTACATTCAGAATAAAGTCTTAACTATCTAACACGGCTTTTGGCAACTTCCCAGATTTGACTCAAACCTATCTAATCCAACCTTATCTGCAATTCTAGTTTTACCACATAAACCACACTACTTTCTGACCCAACCACATGCTACTCCATAAACAAATCACTTGGCACTTCCAATCTATGCTTTGCTGACTTCACATATTTCTTCCCCTTTTACAAATCTGCCAACTCCTTCCATCATAAAGTCTTACTTGACCACTGCAGTTAGTGCACATTTTCTGCCTCTCCTGAACTCCTATACTACTTCGCATCTACTTGGGAAGGAGAGGGATTAATCATCACAACTGGCTTCAAACACTTTCTCATCTTACAAATTATTTCTCCCAGCCTCATTACTGCATGGTGAAATCTTTGCTTTGCTTGACTTTTCAAAGAAGTGTGTAACTATTTCCTCAAGTTATGAAGACAAAGACAGACTCTCATGCTATTGTGCATGCTCCATAGTGGTAACAATGCTACACACTTAAAAGGCCCTCATGTTTTACTGATTTTACATTGCTGACTAGATGCTGAGTGTGTCCCTCCTCACTTCTGTCAGGAACCACTGCAACAGCCTCTTCAGTAGTTTCTACAGGGATGATTTGGCTTTCTAAATGTGAACAAGACACATTCCCCTCCTCCTAAATAAACCCACCAATGGCTGTTCATCCCCTAAAGAAAAGGTTTAAAGGCCTTTAACATGGCATGAAAAGAAAACTCACCAGAGCTTTTAAAGAACTGGGGCCATGTCTTATTCAGTCTTGATTCTGACACCGCCACCCCATCCTGGCCAATGCAGCATCTGATATATCATGCATGCTCTGTAAATATTTGAAGACTGAATGAGTATATAAATGAATTTAAAAATCATCAAATGTCAGAAATAAAAGAAACTTTAGAGAGTGTAGTTTTAGAGATGTAGTTCAACCCTCCTGATTTACAAATGAGGAAAACAAGGTTCAGGGAGTTAACACAAAACCAATATTCATCTCAACCCTCTGTACTGCACTGAACTTTGCTAAGTAATAGAATTGGTCTCCTAAAGTGGAATGTGATGCTTTTTCTCCAAACAACTTTAAATATAGAAAGCACGAAGACTCCAGAGATGGAAATCATTGGTCTTGGTTAACTCTAAAAAATGTTACAACTTGGCACAGCACAGTGTGAAAAACAGTGGTATTTCCCTCCTTCTTAGTAAAACTTTTTAAAGGTCCAGAGCCATTTTTCCCAAATAAACATGTAGAATATAATATAGGGGGGGAAAAGACCAAGTTTAAAAAAGTAACAAAAAATGGCTTGAAATGTTAGATGTAGCCTAGCTTCTACTCAAAGGACAATTTACCTTGGCACCTACAGTTAGGATGCACACAACAGGCTGAGTACTGGAACTCATGATACAGTGGCCTCATACCTGCTCAGATTTTCTAGAATGCCCAGCTTTGTGGAAACCCCACTCCAAACATAATAGTAACTTTACCCTCCCCCTTTCAGTCAAGAGATACCTCTATAAATGTTAGGGCATCTTCAGATACATCCCCTCTAGAAGAATGAGGAATATTTGACAAGTAGTCTACATTTTCTAAGGTGCTTAAGAGACAAGAGTAACTTTGGAGGAAAGGGAAATTCTTTTGCCTAGATACATTTATGTTTTGGGGAGGGACACCCTTCTCCCTAGGGATATCATGACTATAGAGACTTTCCTCAAGGTGGAAGTAACCAGTGACTTAAAAATTTAGAAAGGTGTACGTATGTTGGACAGAGGTAAAGACCCTGGTTATAGGAACGTGAGGGCCCTTCAAGTGCCAAAATCACATTGAAGAAATATACTTTTCTGTGTCCCCAAACTCATTTTGTATATTATCAAAAGACAGTGGTTTAATGAAGTCCAGGAAAAGACTCTGTGGATTTACCATAAGTTTTCAACTTACTAACTTCCAGAAATGACAAGAGTCTTTCTTGTTTCAAACATTATCAGGGTGTGACATCACTTCCTTGTGTCCTAAAGAAATATGTGTCTTAAAGTGGTTGTATAGAAGCAACTACTTTGGAACTTGAGTATTTATGAACAGAGTTTGGTGTTGTGGTAAAATGCAGTTTATAACCAATTAAGTTATTCTGATACATATTGAATTATCTGCATAAGCTGTGCTTTATGGTCATGGGGAGGCATCCATTAAGAAATCAATGTAAATGACTAATTCCTCAAACTTTGACATATAGCCAGGTGAAATGCCTACTTTTTCTTTTTGTCCCTAAAATTTGGGCTGTGGCACCTGGTATTTCCAACCCCTTCATATTCTCTCAGAACCGTGGGCCACCCTTCCTGACTACCCTCTGAACAGTTCTCCTTGTTCTTCATTCTGAAGGACCAGCTGTGGGTATCTAAGGGACTCTCCGCAGCACAAATTCTGGGCCATCTGGTTCAACATGATTGATATGGGAGGGTTTCTTGGGGGATCACAGAGAGGCCAGAGGAGACATGGCAGGGGAAGGAGGTGGCTTGGTTGCATATGTATGGGACTAAGAGAACTCAGATGGGTGGGGAGTTGAAAACCCAGGCGGAGTTTTCAGTGGACTCTGGATGCACAGAATCTTCGTGTTTTGAGGCAGATTGAGAACAAGGATTCTGATAACGCTGTAAGTTCAGGCAAGAGCCAGAAAGGCAGGAAAGGCTCCAGGTTCCCAGGCTCTTTGGCTCCCAGTAGTCTCATGGAATAAGTAGACAGGCACTGTCTTAATCCCTGCCAGAGGCTTATTGACTCAAAAGGATGGCAAACCCATATCTGATCAATCTTTTCTCTAATAAGCAGAATGAAGAAGACAGCAGAAGGGCACTGGAGCATAGAAAACAAACATTGCTGATTTCACACTTAGATGTTGGATGGTGTTTTGACTTATTTACCATTAGAGCTTTTTAAGGACTGGGACCATGTTTTATTCACTCTTGTATATGAAACCCCTACCCTCGACCCTGCCTAGTGCAGTGTCTGGCACATGGCAGGTGCTCAGTAAATATTTGTAGACAAACAAAAGCTGAAGATGTATGGCACTGAGCAGGGAAGTGGAGATAGGGGAAGTATTTGAGATTCTGTCCATTCCTGGAAAACATGTCTGGGTTATGTACTTTACTTGTTATATTTTCCCAGAGGGTAAGAGTTACAGGGGTTTGAGACCTTAAAAACACTGCCTGCTAATGCTTGAGCTGTATGGATAAGTATTTGAAGCAGACTATGAAAGTTGCATAATTCTAGTCATAAATATCAACAATTTAAGTACTTTCTTTTATTGCTGTTTTTTTCCTTTATCTTTTTAACGGATTTATTATATAATTAACATACAGTAAGTCACACATATTTAAAAAAATACACACACACATATTTAAAATCTTCATAAAAGCATCACAACAATGAAGATAGTGGACATACCCATTACCTCAATAGTTTTATCTTGTTCCTTTGTAATCCCTCCCCCCTGCTCGACCTCCCTTAGGCAATCATTGATCTGCTTTCTGTCACTACAGATTAGTTTGCATTTTCTAGAGTTTTATATAAAAAGAATCACACAGTGTGTACTCTTTTTGGTCTGGCTTCTTTCACTAAGCATAATTACTTTGAGATTCAAATATGTTGTGGCATGTATCAATACTTTGTTCATTTTATTGCTATATAGTATTCCATTGTATAGATATACTAGAATTTGTTTTTCCATTTACCTCTTGATGGACACTTAAGTTATTTCCAGTTTTTTGGCTACTACCAATAATGCTACTGTCAACATTCATAATTCTAATATCTGTATCAGTTCTGGATTTGTTCTGATGGGTTGATTTTTCTTCTTATTGTGGATTTTATTTCTCTGCTTCTTTGTATTCCTGACTGATCATTATTTTATTGGGTGTGCAACATTGTGAATTTTACTCTTCTTTTGTGCTGGATTTTTTTTCAGCTTTACTGAGATATAATTGACACATAAAATTATATATTGGTGGTATCATATTTTCTTAATTTCTCATGCTCCTCAGACTCTTGTGTTCCTTTGCATTCGAAGTAGCAGTGACTTCCTCCAGTCTTTACTAACTGGCTTTGGGAGAGAAACACATTCCGTCAGCCCTGCCAAGTATTCTGAGGTTTTCTCAGACATTTTCTATGGATACACCTGCTCCACACTACTTATCCCTCTAAGTCGGGGGGAGTGGGTATTCTTATCCCTTGATAAGATCCTGCAAAGCCAGACCAGGTGCTGACAACCTCCCATTTCTTTCCATACGGCAGTGCTGAATGCTCAGATTTGTGTGCTTTCTCCTAATCCCAGAATTGGGCTGGCCTTCTGCACATGCTCACAAGCCATCTTTAAAGGCTCACACTTGCCACCTTTGCATGCACCAGGAGCTGGCCACAGGGTAGGGGTAGAGTATGTGGGTGAGGTGCATGGAGCATTGGAGGTGCCTGTGGGACTGTTGGGGAAATCCACAGGCAAGGTATTCCCAGTGGCTCTTAGGTGGGTTTCTTGATGGAGTTCATGAAGTAGTTAATAGGACAGACATCCCCGTGAAGCCCTCTGAAAGCCCTGGCTGATGTTCTCCCAAGCCCCTTCACACCCCCCATTTATTCAGCACACATTAGTATTCTGGATAGTGTAAGAAAGAACTGAGCCTCTTTGGCAGTAACCCACACAGTTGTACTCACTTACACACTCTCATTTTCCTCATGAGAGAAATCACAGGTGAGAAGGTCTCTCTTCTCTGGGCTGTGCCACTTTGAGGGAGGGGTGTTGTGGGTGAAGTGAAACTATTCCTCTTACTGAATATGTCCAAACTCAGATTTTCTTTGCTCCAACAGTGTGCTGGAACTTCTTCACTGGACTCCTAGACTTCCACAAAGGTATTCTTATGGGTAATTGTCAAAATTGGTGTTCTTTGGAGGAAGGCAGTAAAAACTCTTATTCTGCCATTTTATTGGTGTCATTCCTCTTGGATATTTGTGCATTTCAATAAATATTCTTGACTTTTGTTCTGGAATACAGTTAAGTTACTTGGCAATAGTTTGATCCTTTCATGTCTTCTTTTTAAGATTTGTTAGGCTGGTCCAGAGCAGTCAGTGTTCAGTCTAGGACAAGTTATTCTCCACAACTGAAGAAAGATACCTTCTAAGAACTCCAAACAATAGCTCATGAATTATGAGGTTTTCCAATCTGCCTGGTTGAAATAAGCATTATTCCTAGCCTTATGTGAGTGCTGAGTATTATTCCTTCTACCCTTTTTGGTTGGATCTTTCCACCAGCTTCTATTAGTTTCCTCATGTTTGTGCTGATCAGTACTCTGCTCAGTATTAGAAAGGAATCCTCCACAAATCTCGGTGCATACCTCCCTGTTCTATTAATCTGTCCTGCAAACTCTAGCCACCTTGGACTCTTTGGACTCAAAACTTCATCTCCTCAATTCAGGAAGTCTGATGTATCCACCTGGGTTTCCTCTCCTCGAGTTGCAACTTGGAAACACTCTCATGTAGTAAGCTTTTGATCAAGAAATCTTTGTGCTCACTTCTCTTGTTTCCTGTTTTTCAGGAATCACTACCCTTCTCTGCCTTATGTTCAAAATGCTAAAACTATTGTTTCATACTTTTTTCTGGTCTTCTATTTGTTTTCGACAGGACATATGGTAAGTCTGGTCCCTGCTATTCCACCTTAGCTGGACATACAAGATTAATTACTTTCTTATACCTGAGATTTTTAATATTATAGAAGCTAAAAGAAGACTCTTAAAATATAGATATAGATATAGATATATAGATATGCATGCCTAGGTGTAAATCCTTTTCTGTCATTTGCTACCTGTGTGACCTTACACAATATATTTAACTTGTTTGTGTCTCAGCTTCCTCATCTGTAAAATTGAAATGATAATAGTGCATGCCTCATAGAATTGCTGTGAGGATTAAATGAGCTATTAATATGAGTAAAATGCTGACAATGATTAGTGCTTAGCCCACAGTAGGCACTCATTAAGTGTTATCTATTTTGTTGTTCTTGTTATTACTATTGTTATACAAGAATAACCAAATTAACACCTGCTTTAAAAACATGATCCCCACTTTTTAGGAGTTCACCATATAGCTAGGAAGACAAAACTATCAATGAAGTACTTCATGAATAATAAGGTGATAAACTGAGTTGAAATGACTATGTGCAGAAAAAATAGAAGTCAGCGTGGATCAGAGAGGACAAAGAAGAAGGTATGTCTGTAGTGGTTTCCTATGGTTGCTGTAACAAATTACCACAAATTTAATGGCTTAAAACAATACAAAGTTATTATCTTACTACTATACAGGAGGTCTGAAGTCTGAAATTGAGCTCACTGTGATAAAATCAAGGTATTGACAGGGCTATGTTCCTTTTCCAGCTTCTTGAGGCCACCTGCATTTCCTTGGATCATGGCCTACTTTATCTTATCTTCAAAGGCAGCAACGGCCAGTCAAGTCATTCTCACATTATATAACCCTGCCTCTGACTTATCTGTCTCCTTTTCCACAATTATGGACCCTTGGATTTACATTGGGCCTACCTGGATAATCCAGGATAATCTCCCTATTTTAAGATCAACCTTAATCCCATCTGCTACCTTAATTCTCCTTTGCCATATAAAGTAACATATTCGTAGGTTCTGGGGATTAGAACAAAAGGCATCTTTGGGAGGCCATTATTCTGTTTTCCATGAGGTCCATCTGGAGCTGAGCTTGAGAGAGGACCAACATAATAAAAATTCACATCTGGATCCTTCATGAATTGCGGATATTTCACTTCACCACTTGACCCCATCACCACCCAACCAAGTCTCCATTCTGGAACTTTTATCTATACACCTTGTGAGAGAACTTGATAACTCACATATTTGAGCTGCCCATCACTATTTTTGCAGCAATTCTGTGACATCAACTGAACATCCTACAATTCAGTTCAATTCTGACACTAACTAACTGGAGTTAGCACAGATCCCACAAATTAAGGACAAAGTCTCATAAGACTACCTCCACTTCAAATGCTAGTAGCAAATGTCAGGTTATCCCCAAGCTACACACACTTCTGTCTGGCTGACTACAAATTTGAGAGTTCCCAGAACTCTTCTTTAGGTTTAATAATTTGCTAAAAAGTGCTGTACTTACAATTACTGTTTTATTGTAAAGGATACAAATAAATAGCAAAATGAAGAGATACATAGGGCAAGGTCTTGGGAGGGAGACAGTACCAAGCTTCCATACCCTCTCCTCATGGAACCTAGGCAAGCCACCCTCCCAGAACATCAATGTGTTCACCAATTCAGAAGGTCCCTGAACCTCATAGTTTCAAAGTTTTATATAAGGCTTCAGAACTCAATCTCCAGGTCTTTTCTTTCCCCAAAGGTTGGGGGTTGGGAATCAACTATCTAATCACACAGTTGGTTTTTCTGGCAATTAACCTCCCATCCTGAAGCTATCTACTCCACCTCTCCAATGAGTTACATCATTAGCACATCAAAAATTCTCCTATTACTATGGAAATTCCAAGGATTTTTGAAGCTTTATGCCAAGAACAGAGGACAAAATTCAACCACAAATTCATTCTCTGTATCATTGAACTTGTTCTTGTTGTGTTTAGATTCCACATATTCATGCAGTAATTGTCACTTTTGTCTGACCTATTTCACTTAGCATAATGCCTTAAAGGGCTGTGTATATTGTCTTAAATAGCAAGTTTTCATTTTATGGCTGTATAATATTCCATTGTATATATATACACCACAACTTTCTCTTTTTTTAAACATTTTTTATTGAGTTATAATCATTTTACACTGTTGTGTCAAGTTCCAGTGTAGAGCACAATTTTTCAGTTATACATGAACATATATATTTTCATTGTCACATTTTTTTCCTATGTGACCTACCATAAGATCTTGTATATATTTCCCTGTGCTATACAGTATACTCTTGTTTATCTATTCTACAATTTTGAAACCCCGGTCTATCTTTTCCGACCCCCCACCCTTGGCAACCACAAGTTTGTATTCTATGTCTATGAGTCTGTTTCTGTTTTGTATTTATGTTTTTTTTTTTTCAGATTCCACATATGAGCGATCTCATATGGTATTTTTCTTTCTCTTTCAGGCTGACTTCACTTAGAACATTCTCCAGGAACATCCATGTTGCTGCAAATGGCATTATGTTGTCGGTTTTTATGGCTGAACAGTATCCCATTGTATAAATATACCACTTCTTCTTTATCCAGTCATCCGTTGATGGACACTTAGGCTGTCTCCATGTCTTGGCTATTGTAAATAGTGCTGCTATGAACATTTGGGTGCAGGTGTCATTTTGAAGTAGGTTTCCTTCTGGATATATGCCCAGGGGCGGGATTCCTGGGTAATATGATAAGTCTATTCCTACTCTTTTGAGGCATCTCCATACTGTTTTCCACAGTGGTTGCACAAAACTGCATTCCCACCAGCAGTGTAGAAGGGTTCCCTCTACTCCACAGCCTCTCCAGCATTTGTCATTTGTGGATTTTTGAATGATGGCCATTCTGACTGGTGTGAGGTGATACCTCATTGTAGTTTTGATTTGCATTTCTCTGATAATTAGTGATATTGAACATTTTTTCATGTGCCTATTGATCATTTGTATGTCTTCCTTGGAGAATTGCTTGTTTACATCTTCTGCCCATTTTTGGATTGGGTTGTTTGTTTTTTTTCTTATTAAGTCATATGAGCTGCTTATATATTCTGGAGATCAAGCCTTTGTTGGTTTCATTTGCAAAAATTTTCTCTCATTCCGTAGGTTGTCTTTTTGTTTTACTTATGGTTTCCTTTGCTGTGCAGAAGCTTCTAAGTTTCATTAGGTCCCATTTGTTTATTCTTGCTTTTATTTCTATCACTTGGGTAGACTGTCCTAGGAGAACATTTTTGAGATGTATGTGACATAATGTTTTGCCTATATTTTCTTCTAGGAGGTTTATTGTATCTTGTCTCATGTTTAAGTCTTTGATCCATTTTGAGTTTATTTTTGTGTATGGTGTAAGGGAGTGTTCTAGCTTCATTGCTTTACATGGTGCTCTCCAGTTTTCCAAGCACCATTTGCTGAAGAGACTGTCTTTATTCCATTGTATATTTTTGCCTCCTTTGTCAAAGATTAGTTGACCAAAAGTTGGTGGGTTCATCTCTGGGCTCTCTATTCTGTTCCATTTGTCTATATGTCTGTTTTTGTACCAATACCATGCTGTCTTGATGACTGTAGCTCTATAGTATTGTCTGAAGTCTGGGAGAGTTATTCCTCCAGCCTCTTTCTTTCTCTTCAGTAATGCTTTGGCAATTCTAGGTCTTTGATGGTTCCATATACATTTTATTATGATTTGTTCTAGTTCTGTGAAATATGTCCTGGGTAATTGGATAGGGATTGCATTAAATCTGTAGATTGCCTTGGGCAGTGTGACCATTTTAACAATATTGATTCTTCCAATCCAAGAGCATGGGATATCTTTCCATTTTTAAAAGTCTTCTTTAATTTCCTTCATCAATGGTTTATAGTTTTCTGTGTATAATTCTTTCACCTCCTTGGTTAGGTTTATTCCTAGGTATTTTATTACTTTGGGTGCTATTTTAAAGGGGATTGTTTCTTTACATTCTTCTTCTGTTGATTCATCATTCGTGTAAAGAAATGCAACTGATTTTTGAACGTTAATCTTGTAACCTGCTACCTTGCTGAATTCTTCAATCAGCTCTAGTAGTTTTTGTGTGGACCTTTTAGGGTTTTCTATATTTAGTAACATGTCATCGGCATATAGTGACACGTTTACCTCTTCTTTTCCAACTTGGATCCCTTTTAATCTCTCTCTTGCCTGATTGCTGTGGCTAGGACTTCCAAGACTATGTTGAATAGGACTGGTGGTAATGGGCATCCATGTCTTGTCTCAGATTTTAGTGGGAAGCTTTTGAGCTTTTCACCATTGAGTACTATGCTGGCTGTAGGTTTGTCATATATAGCTTTTATTATGTTGAGATATGTTCCCTCTATACCCACTTTGGTGAGGGTTTTTATCATAAATGGGTGTTGAATTTTATCAAATGCTTTTTCTGCATCTATTGAGATGATCATGTGGTTTTTGTCCTTTCTCTTGTTGATGGGATGCATTACATTGATTGATTTGCATATGTTGAACCACCCTTGTGTCCCTGGGATGAACCCCACTTGGTCATGATGTATAAATTTTTTATGTGTTGTTGGATTCTATTCGCTAATATTTTGGTGAGGATTTCTGCATCTATGTTCATCAGTGATATTGGCCTATAATTCTCTTTTTTGGTAGTGTCTTTGCCTGGTTTTGGTATCAGGGTGATGGTGGCTTCATAGAATGAGTTTGGGAGTATTCCCTCCTTTTCAATCTTCTGGAAGAGTTTGATAAGGACTGGTATGGGTTCTTCTTTGTATGTTTGGTAGAATTCCCCGGTGAAGCCATCCAGTCCTGGACTTTTATTTGTAGGGAGGTTTTTTTTATTGCTATTTCAATTTCATTTCTAGTGATCGGTTTGTTCAAGTAGTCGGTTTCTTCTTGATTCAGTCTTGGTGGACAGTATGTTTCCAGAAACTTGTCCATCTCCTCTAGGTTATCCAGTTTGGCTCCATATAATTTTTCATAATATTCTCATATGATATTCTGTATTTCTATTTTATTTGCTGTAATTTCTCCATTTTCCTTTCTTATTTTGCTAATTTGTGCTCTCTCTTTTTTCTTCTTTGTGAGATTGGCCAGAGGTTTGTCAATTTTATTTACTTTTTCAAAAAACCAGCTTTTGGTTTGATTGATTTTTTTTCTATGTTTTTTTTAAAATCTCTATTTTATTTATTTCCTCCCTAATCTTTATAATTTCCTTCCTTCTGCTGCCTTTTGGGTTTTTTTATTCTTCTTTTTCTAGTTCTCTCAGCTGGTGGGTTAAATTGTTTATTCGAGATTGTTCTTCTTTTTTGAGGAAGGCCCATATCGCCGTAAACTTCCCTCTTAGTGCTGCCTTTGCTATGTCCCATAAATTTTGTGTGGTTATGCTTTCATTTTCATTTGTCTCAAGGTATTTTTTAATTTCAGCTTTGATTTCCTCATTGACCCATTGGTTTTTTTAATAGCATATTGTTTAATCTCCATGCTTTCCTTTTGTTCTCCTTTGTTTCTCTGTTGTTGATTTCTAGTTTCATGGCATTGTGGTCAGTAAAGATGCTTGAGATAATTTCTATCTTCTTAAAATTGTTGAGGTTTCTTTTGTGCCAAGTACATGATCAATCCTAGAAAATGTTCCATGTGCACTTGAAAAGAATGTATATCCTATTTTGGGGGGGGGTGTAATGCTCTGAAAATATCCACCAAATCTAGTTTTCCTATTGTATTATTAATTTCTCTGTTGCCTTATTTATTTTGTGTCTGGAAGATCTGTCCTGTGATGTTAATGTGGTGTTAAAATCTCCAACTATGATTGTATTCCCATCAGTATCCCCCTTTATCTCTGTTAGTAATTGTTTTATGTACTTAGGTGCTCCTATATTGGGTGCATATATATTAACGAGTGTAATGTCCTCATCTTGTATCACTCCTTTAATCATTATAAAATGTCCTTCTTTATCTTTCTTTATGGCCTTTGTTTTAAAGTCTATTTTGTCTGAAATCAGTACTGCAACACCTGCTTTTTTGGCTTTTCCATTTGCATGGAATATCCTTTTCCATCCTTTCACTGTCAATCTATTTGTGTCCTTCTCCCTAAATTGGGTCTCTTGTATGCAGCATATTGAAGGTTCTTGCTTTATTATCCAGTCTGCCACTCTGTGTCTTTTGACTGGAGCATTTAGTTCATTAACATTTACAGTAATTACTGATAGATGTGTGTTTATTGCCATTTTGAACTTATCTTTGCAGTTGATTTGGTATTTCCTCTCTGTTCCTTCCTTCTTCCTTTTGTGGTTTGGTAATTTTCCTTTGTATTTTCATGGATTTTATTTAGTTTTTGTGACTCCCTTGTAAGTTTTTGGCATGTGGTTACCCTTTTTTGTAAGTCTATTAGCCCATTACTGTAACTAGTTTTATTTAACTGATAGTAACTTGATCTCAAACCCATCCTACCGAGAACAAAAAATTTTAAAAAGAAAGAAAAAAAATTCTATATTTTCTTGCCTCCCTCTCCCACTCTCACTGATTTAGATGTCTTCTTTTACAATTTCATATTTATTCTATTTGTAATTCATGAGTTATCACCTTTCCAGTTATGAGTTTCTCATTTCTGTAGCATCCTGCTGCTTTTCTATTTGGAGTAGACCTGTCAATATTTCTTCTAGCATGGGTTTAGTGTTGCTAAACTCTTTTAGTTTTTGATTGTCTGGGAAATTCTCTATCTCTCCTTCTATTCTAAAGGATAGCCTTGCTGGATAAAGTATCCTAGGCTGAATCTTTTCTTCATTCAGGACTTTGAATATATCTTGCCACTCCCTTCTGGCCTGTAGTGTTTGTGTAGAGAAATCAGCTGAGAGCCTTATGAGGGTTCCCTTGTAACTCACTCTTTGTTGTTCTCTTGCTGCCTTTAGGATCATTTCTTTATCCTTGACTCTGGCCATCTTGATTATGATATATCTTGGTGTGGGTCTATTTGGGTTCTTCCTGTTTGGGACCCTCTGAGCTTCCTGTACTTGGATATCTGATTCCTTCTTTGAGTTTGGGAAGTTTTCAGTCATGATTTCTTCCAATACCTTTTCAATCCCCTTTGATCTTTCTTCCCATTCTGGGACCCCAATTGTGCGAAGATTGGCACACTTTATATTATCCCGTAGGTCCCTTATGCTACTTTCATTTGTTTTTATTTGTTTATCTTGTAGCTGTTCTGATTGGGTGCTTTCTGTTGTCTTGTCTTCTAGGTCACTAATTCATTCCTCTGCATTATCTAGTCTGCTTTGCACAGCCTTTAGATCATTCTTAATCTCATCCAATGAGTTTACCAATTCTACTTGGCTCTTCTTTATAGCTTCAATTTCATTTTTGACATATTTTATATCTCTAAACACTATCTCTTTCAGTTCCTTCAGTACTTTGATCACTCCTTTTTTGAAATCTTGATCTAGTATGCCATCAATGTCTATTTCACTGATCATTCTTTCAGGGGATTTCTCTTGCTTTTTTAATTGGGAATGGTTTCTCTGCTTCTTCATCTTGCTCATATCCCTCTGACACTGTGGCTTATGGGGAATCAGTTATCTATTGTGGTCCTTAAGGAGTTCATGTATTTATCTATCTAACGCCTATGCAGGAATAAAACTTAAAAAAAAAAGAGAAGAAGAGAATTTTAAAAGAAGGGAGAAAAAAAGGTTTGAAAAGAGTGTCTAATGAATAATACAAGAGCAAGTTGAAGCAGAATAGCAATCAAGTTGTGATGTCTTTTTAAAAACCCTTAGAAAAAAGTTAAAAAGGTCAAAAGACAATATTTGAAACCTGTGTATAATCAGTAACAGGATATCAAAACCAAAAGAAATGAAAATGAAATCAGGTGGATTTTTAAAAATAATAATAAAAATATTTTAAAAGAAAAATTTTGGTGGAGGAGGCTAAGATGGTGGAGTAGAAGGATGCTCGTAGTTCACCCTCTCCCACAAATACACCAAGACTCACATCCACAGACCCACTCAGCCAAGCAGAGCACCTGCAGAACTCCGACAGAACATCATCCTCTTCAAAAGATAGAGACGCCAAAAATCTGGTAGGAGAAAAGGAAAAAAGAAAGAAGAAAAGGCAAAACAGCAGGATGGGTCCCGCGGGGAGGGAGCGGCAAAGGAGGACTGGTGCTCTTTCACTGGGTCTCCCCTCTCCAACTGAGAGGCCAGCGGGACAGAGGGGGAGCCTCCGAGGCTTGGATCTGTACAGAGCAGCCCTTGACACACAGAACTAAGTTAAACGGGCACAGAGGGTCCCCGTGACACCCAGCCCGAGACACGGCCCGGCAGCTGGGGTCAGGGCCAGACTGCCGAGTCAGGCAGAGAACGGGGATGGCTGCACTGAGGCAGCCCCAGGGGACTGCAGGTGGCTGCGCACCATGGCTGTAGGAGTACAGGGCAGAACAACCTGGGCCCTCCATAAAACAACACGGCTGATGTGCCCTGGGGGGAAGGGTGTATACCCCCATCTCTAAAAACCCGTGGAAAGTTTTCAGGTGAAGAGAGGTGGGGCTCAAGCAGAGCCGCCATATCCTCTGGTGCTTAGCACCTAGGCAGGGGCGTGGGTGAAACATGCATCCGCACCTAAGGACTTAGCAGCCTCAAGGGCCAGACGGAGACTTGTCTACAGCCTGAGGCAGATAGGATCCTTCCGTCCTGGTCCCTCAGAGAACTTGCTCTGCCAAGACAAACAAGAAGCTGGATTTTGGCCCGCCACAGGGACAGGGCTGTTCCTAGGTCTTTCCCGAGCCTGCCTGCAGAGAGCCCACCCAAGGTGGAGCGCAGAGCGGCACAGAGCAGCAGAGTGACTGGCGCCAGGAGACGGCGGGTGGCCCCCCGTCTTCCTGGCAGGAACGCAGCCCCTGACCACGGTGCTAGGAGGGGGCGCGACCCACCCTCCTACCTGGCCAGTCTGCAACATCTGACTGCGGCATCGGGAGGGGCAGTGACCCGCCCACCCACAGCGGAGGAGAGCTGCACCTGACCCAGTGTTGGGAGGAGGCATGATCTGCTTGCCGACAGGCACTGGGAGCAGCACGGAGGAGGGCACCAACGGAAGGCCTCTGGAAACAGCAAGCTGAGCTTCCAAAACAGGATGAAGACAGAAAGACTTCACATTAAAAGCACACAGTCTCCAGGAGAACACAGACCCCCCACACTTT